>NW_028261383.1:110231931-110396619 GCF_051295495.1 Thamnophis sirtalis | reverse complement strand
TTTTCCCCTTTGATCATTTTGACCTTGCACTTCAAAGGCTTCAGCTTGTTATAGAGAAGAGCAGGGTTGTTTACGCAGGTGATCTCTGGATGCTTGTTCGTAGCTGGAAAGAAGTGAAAACAAAGATTTGTTTTTAAACTAGAGTGGCAGTGTTTATTATTGGAAGGATGGCATGACTTCAAAAGAAACCATAACATTACAACAGATTATGTCTGGAATTCAAAAATTATTAGAAACAACAGAGAGAATTGAGAAGAGATGGGAAAATATTGGAAATATAAATTGTAATGTGGTAAAACCTGATGGAAAAATGGAAGATATCCAGCAAATGGAAAAAGTGGAAGCTAGAATCTTAAAAACCCAGGGGAAAAATGAACAAAGAGGCAAGATAATTGTGGATATTGATAGTGAACTGAGTGTGGTTGGAGATGGAAAGAGTGGAACAAGGAAAGGAAAGATAGATGGAAAGGTGCTTTACTCCAGATTTCAAGGTATAGAAGAAAAAAGAGAAGAATGGATGGACTTAAGGAGAGAAACTTTGACAAAAACACTACTGCTAACCAAAGATAAATTGATTAAAGAAGCTGGAGGGTTTTGAGATTTTACAAGATATGTAACAAGCAACAAGTTGAAAAGAGAAGTCCAAACAAATTTGATTAAGGAAATAACCAGAAGACTAATTTCACAAATGGCAAAAGAAATAGGACTACACTATTATTGGAAAGACATAGGTTGAGATATGAAAATTAATAAAACACTAGTTAAATTTAGTTAAAATTAGAACATTATGTTAAAAATATAGTGATAATGAATAAAGTTAGATAAATAATTGATAATGATAACAATGTATATATACGTATTGGTTTGATAAGAGGAAATTTTGTAAAAAAAAATAAATGGTGAAAAAAGGGGAAAAAGTAAGTTAAACTTAATCAAACAATTGTTAAATAAATGACTGATAATGATAATAATGTAATAATTTGTATTGACATGATAAAAGGAAAATTGGATATAAATTGTAAACAATGATTAAGAAAAGAGGTCTAAAATTTTTGTTGTTAAACATAATTAATTTTTATTTTGAATGTTTTATAAAGGTATATTGTGGTTGGATGATATTGAAAATAGATAAGGGAATGCCATATGTGGTTTTGTTTTAGATTTTGGAATGTTTGTTCTAAAGGGACGTTAAAACAACTATAGTCATATGAAGGATGAGGTATGATAATAGCAATACATATATAAATATATGTGATATAAATATATATAACTTGATATGAATCATAGGTGATGACTGTGGAAGGGATGCATGAAAGTTTTTTGTAACCAATTGACACATTTTCTACAATTTGTAATGGAAGATGATTTTAAGATGTTTGTGTTTATTCAAAAAATAAAAAAATACATATAAAAAATAGATCTTGGGGGAAGATGGACATAAATAAAAAGAAAGACGTGAAGGAAGCAAAAATGAAATAAGAATAACTGTAGGATTATAAATATAAATCATGTATGTGTGTGTATGTATGTATATATATTGTTACAGATAATGAATAGAAAGTAGACACAGGGTGAAAAATTTAGAAGCTTTTTGCAGACCATAAGAAATATGTTATAAAGAACCCCATAAATTGTGTGAAATTACAATATGAAAAACAATGCTTGATAGAATAAATATATTGAAAAGAGAAGAGTAAGACATTTGTAGGTGGACAAAATTGATAAGATATTCAGAAAAATGAATGTCAGAAGATAAAGAAGCAAAAGGCAAGAGGTTGAACATACAGTATTAGGTATCATGAATGAAGCTGGTATGAACTTGATTTAGCTATATTTGTTTTTCTTCTCTTATATCATACCTCTGATTTCCTATATATAAATGATATCTGTAGTTGAATCATAGCGTTGGTTACCCAACAATTTCTACCTACTGTTTTTAACAGTGATGAAGGCACACGTCTGCCTCTGCCAACCATCTGTCATCTATTGATATAAATGATTGTTTTTGTATGATCACGCTCAAATGCTTCAGTTTAACCTTCGTTTTATTTTTTTCTCCCAGGAATAGAAACTTTAACACTTGTGTTTGCCATGGTAACTATAATAGATCAGTCTGTCTCTTTTTTAAAAAAAATATCCTGCTGTTAGGCTACCAATGCATTCTTTTAATCATGTTAACACCTGGAAAATAATTCTTAAAATCTGCTATAATAAGTAGCTTGAGCCCTTGAGCTCGGAGCCAATTTTGAAGGATCATTTTTCCTCATTAATAATGCTTCTAACGTGATGACACCACCTGTTGATACTTTTGCCGCTGGACGGTCCATATGGACCTAGACCATCCCGCAGAGATGGTGATCGGGAAGAATACGTCTTGTTGATATCAGGGACCCTGCAAAGTCCCTGATTGATCCAAGAGAAGTTCTTCTAGCCGGTGACAAAAGCACAGCCACAAGCTGATGAAGTTGGACAGCTCCAGGATGGAAGGAAATGGAAAGAGAAAGTATGTACAGCTGGTGAGGAAATTTTACTGTTTTCAAAGAGACTGCCCCCCCAAAAAAACCTTAAAGCTAAATTAAATTTGAGAACAGAAGAAATAAGTGTCAAAATTAAGCTATATTGGATTGCATTGGACAGTGTGTTATCTTTCTTTTTAAATGCTATTTTATGGATGGAATTTGTGCAAAGCTTTTTAAAGTGAATGGATTAGTTTTTCTTCTTCTACTTTTTTATTTTTGTAACCTATGGATTGAAACTCTTTTTTTCATTTCTATATGACTTTTTTTCCTTTTTTCTATTTTGTCTCATTTAATAATTTTACTTCTCTTAAGCCTGGAATACAAAAAAAGATACAAAAGGAGTACAAAGAGGCTTGTAACATTAGGGGGAAAGGAAGCAACACTGCCACTTGGAGGCTGGAGGTTTGAGCCTTGGAAACATTATACTTTCACTTCTTTCTTTGATCATTTCGATTTTGCGCTTTAAGACCTTGCAGCTTGTTTACAGAGAGTGATAAGAAGAGCACAGAGTGTTCATGCAGGTATTCTTTTGAACCTTATTGCCAGCTGGAGAAAAGTGAAAACAAGGTCTTGTTGTGAGATATTATAAATGAATTTGTGGTTAATCTAATAAAAATCTTTGAAAGCCAGAGTGGCAGCATTTACGAGTTGAAATAATGGCACAATATCAACATCAAAAAGAAAATTTAATATTGCAAGAGATAATGTTTGAAATTCAAAAATTATTAGACGTATCAGAGAGAATTTAGGAGCAATTGGAAAACATAGAGCATATAACATCAAAATATGATGGAGAATTTCAATTGGAAAAGGTAGAGGCTAGAGTCCTAAAATTGTCCTGTGGCTTAATGGCTAAGACGTCTGCCTAAGATGTAATACACCACAGGTTCAAATCCCAGTAAGGGTATGGCTAGTTGATGAGAGCTAAATAGTTTGAAATAGATCTCTAGTCTCCCTTTATTTATTTATCAGCACAAATATAACACAAATATAACAAAGGCAACAGTAAAAATATTGGGTTTCTGTCGTGATGGACTCTTGTGACGAGCTGATTGACAGATAATGGAAGCAGTTAGCTTCCTCCCATAATTGGGGCATACCAGGGGTTGTGACACTAAATATATACCTTCCTCCCTGGCTTCTGCTGATAAGAAGGAGGGCCTGTGGCTTAATGGCTAAGATGTCTGCCTAAGATGTAATACACCACAGGTTCGAATCCCAGTAAGGGTATGGCTAGCTGATGAGAGCTAAATAGCTTGAAATAGATCTCTAGTCTCCCTTTATTTATTTATCAGCAGAAATATAACACACACACACACACACACACACACACACACACACACATATAAGGGCACATTCTCATCTTTTTCTTTCAGCTCAAGACAAAAACATCCCCTACTTATTTTCCTTATAACTGATAGAATCAGCTACTTTTATATTTGTTCAAATTTTATTAAAGTATGTATAGACTAGATCAAACCAAACCAAACTGATAGCATATGCATACATCATACTTTGATCTAAATATTTCTTACTCTTCACTAAGATGTGAATTCATGGGTAGGCTCAGCAAGTCAGACTTGTACATACAGTGTGTTCTTACTGCAAGAACAAGCACTTCACAATAGAAGCAATTCCATCCAACAGATTTGCACCAATCTCCAAACTGAACAGCAAATTATTAGTGTATAGCTCCTATTATAAATGGACAACAGTTGAGACATGCTTATGTGTGGCAACAGCTCCACTCAGGGGCTGCACATCTGATAAGACATTAGAAATTCGGTAGTACCAGACACCAGTAGGGATGTACAGCCCTGGCAGAGGTGTTTGTCTAACATTGGAATAGATGCTCAGAAACAATGCTTTACAAAATGTTAAGGACTTCTTTTACAACAGAATAATAGCTTTCACATTGGGCTATACAATTAGACTAAATCCCTTCTTTTACATTAATCTGTAGTATTTTATAGGCATTTTACATTTTTTAAAAAAAATATTATTCATTTCTAAGGAAAGGACTACAGATAGTCCTCATTAAACAACCACATTTGGGACCAGTGACTTGGTTGTTAAATGAAGCAGTTGTTAAGTGAAAACATGCTTCAGATCACATTTTAGCTTTCCTTGCTTTATAGACCCGCATAGCTGTAAATGTGAGGACTGGTCAAAAAGTTATTTTTTATCACTATCCTAATTGTGAATCATTGCTAACTGAGACAGTCACTAAATAAGGACTACCTGTATATCCTTGCTTATTTTCCGAGAGGGACAAATGGTTCATCTAATTCACATAGCACTTTATGTAGCAAACCTATAGAAAACAAGGTTTCCGGGAAGGTAAAAAAGGATGCCAGGGAGATGTTAAAGTATAAAATAATTTCTCTGTCACTGTATAATGTTTTGGAAAGAATAATCAAGACATAAAAATAGAAGAATTTAATATGTAAGTAAGTAAGTAAGATCTTTATTACGGTCAAAGACCAGCAATGTACGTTTGTCTTTACACTATATTAAAAATACTAACATTAAAATATAATTAAAAGTATTTACATTAAAAGTGGATAATAACATTATGGTCCAAAGATTGTTAAAGGTATGTCCAGATAATTGGTACAAGATGGTACTATACTGTAGCCAATTTTTTTCTTATGGACATTGCAGCAGCACAGAACTTTGCCACTGCATACGTGGTAACCGGGTTAGTGTCCTAGAGGAGAAAGCCTAGATAAAAATTGTCTGCCCTCCCTGGCAATCTCTCTAATAAGGGGAGAATATATGCAGACCTACAAGCTCTGTATAGCTCGCAGTATAATAGTACATGTAAATTATCTTCCACTTCTCCTTTACCACATTTACAAACGTGTTCGGCTATAGGTGTTCTCTTATACCTGTCCTGGAGGAGTACTGAAGGAAGAATGTTAAATCTGGCTCGGAAGAAAGCTATTCTTTGTTTTGGAGAGATCAGGTCATTTAGATATCTTGCCGATTCCCACACACCCTGTTTGATTCTGTCCCTGCTGTGGAAAGGCAACCTATTTAGTTCTTCTTGGAACTCCATGTCCCTCATTCTATTGATTACTACTTGCTTTGCTTGCTCAAACCTAGGGACATTAAGAATAATGGTGAAAGCCCATAAGAGCCTAGCTTGTGATCAATTGCTTGTTTCCAGGGGGAAGGGAAATACTCAGTCAACACTAGTGGGGACAGTCCATCTGGAAATGCATTTTAAGCTAATAAATGACCATCATCTTCCAGGCTCTTACCGTATTTTCATGACCATAAGGCGCACTGAAAATCCTAAAATTTGATCAAAAACCGGCAGTGCAGCTTATAACGCGGTGCGCTTTATATATGGAGCAGTTTCCCTCCCCAGCGCCCAGGCTTTCTCCTCCGTTCCTGCCTCCCATCCCTTCCACCATCTGAGCAGTTTCCCTCCCCAGCGCCCAGGCTTTCTCCTCCGTTCCTGCCTCCCGTCCCTTCCACCATCTGAGCAGTTTCCCTCCCCAGCGCCCAGGCTTTCTCCTCCGTTCCTGCCTCCCGTCCCTTCCACCATCTGAGCAGTTTCCCTCCCCAGCACCCAGGCTTTCTCCTCCGTTCCTGCCTCCCGTCCCTTCCACCATCTGACCAGTTTCCCTCCCCAGCGCCCAGGCTTTCTCCTCCGTTCCTGCCTCCCGTCCCTTCCACCATCTGAGCAGTTTCCCTCCCCAGCGCCCAGGCTTTCTCCCCCGTTCCTGCCTCCCATCCCTTCCATCATCTGAGCAGTTTCCCTCCCCAGCGCCCAGGCTTTCTCCTCCGTTCCTGCCTCCCGTCCCTTCCACCATCTGAGCAGTTTCCCTCCCCAGCGCCCAGGCTTTCTCCTCCTATTGGTTTTAATGGGGAGGTCCGATGGAATAGTGCTTAATGGGAGAAGGATTAATAGTTTCTCGGGTTCAAGCTGCAGATTCTAACTTTCACAAAGGGAACTAAAGCTGAGCAGGTGATTGCTTTATTAAAGCCGATTCAGTTCGCGGGAGATATTTGGTGCGCTTCTTTGAAAATCTCCCTCCCAATTCTGCCCAACGCCTCCCCGACCTTACTGGACGAACAGTGTGGGGGGGGGTGTATCATGTAGTGCGGAGTCCGAGGAGTGGCAGATGTTGCAATTTCGTTAGTAATTTGTTTGTTTGCTAAAGTTGCGCACGGATGAATGTTGCAAAAAAAACGTGCGACTTATAACCCGGTGCGCTTTATATATGAAAAAAGTTTGAAAAATTAACGTTAACTGATACTGTGGCTTATAATCCGGTGCGCCTTCTGGTCGTGAAAATACGGTACTTGAATTTGAGGCATGCCTGTCTCAATTCTTAACTGGGCATTTGGAGTTCCATTGGGAGCAGCTAAGATGGCTCGCAGGAATTTTGTTTCAATGGTTTGTAACAAGTCTCTCTTTGCAAGGATTCCTGTTTGTGCCCCGTAAAGAATTTGTGCCAATGTTTTGGCCTCAAAAAGTTTTAAGGCAGCAGATACTAACTGACCTCCACCTGTATAAAAGAAATGTTTGATTGCATTTGAGGACCTGATGGCTACTTGCAATGTGTGATCCAGGTGTGCCTTCCATGTCCCTAGCGAGTGGAAAACCACACCAAGGTATCTAAATGTTCTAACCTATTCCAAAATATATCCTTCTATTTGCCAGGAGTATTGGCTTGGTTTTTTAGCAAAAACTAAAATTTTTGATTTATCGAAGTTAAGGACCAGCTGTTTTGCCTGCAATAGCCGAGTGTTGCCCTAATTGCTCTCTTCAGTCCTATGGATGTTTGTGAAATGATAGCGGCATCATCAGCATATAAGAGAATTGGCACTTTGCGTTGTGCTAGGTTAGGAGGATGGAAATCAGGGTTCTGTAAAAGATCAATCGGGGATTAATATAGAAGTTGAAGAAATATATTATAAAATATCCTACACTTTTTCTTGAAAATCATCTGCGCAAAGAAAACATTTAGGACTACTGTACCTGGGTTGTGGAAAACCCAGGAGATCACTAATTGGCAGAAAAGACTTGTTAATGTTTAGTAGATAGCTGGATTTTTGCAACTCCTAAAACATAGTTGTAGGCATATTGCTAATTCTCTGGTTTTGCACACTTCAAGTAAACACAACAATAAAGCTTGGAAAAGAAAATTGTACTGTATGTTTGTTCAGGGAAGAATAGCAGGCAGAAGGAAAGGCTGAAGATAATGAAGAGATGTATCATTAGAAAACATGAGCAATCGCTTTTCTCTTCTGATGGGAATGCTACCATGAGCACTCTTAATGAAAGTCTGAAGCTACCCAAACAGCAGAAGATTTCTTCTTAGAGGCAGAAAATTGTCTGGGAAATTAGAAATGGATTAAATGTACGATATTATAGCCAATGAGATCTATAATTAGGCATTAAAATGAATATACTATAATTATAATTATACTATAATTCAACAGATAATGTTGCATGAAACAAAGTTCACTACCAACTTGAGGAATGAAATGGTACAACAGCACTGAAAAAAGTGACTTATGACCATTTTTCATACTTACAACCATTGCAGCACTCCCAGGTCATCAAAATTCAGATGCTTGACAACTGGTTCATATTTATGACTATTGCAGTGTCCTAGGATCATGTCAGTGGTGGGTTCCTACCAGTTTGGACCAGTTCGGCCCAACCAGTAGTAACTTGGTGCATGGGTCACTGGAACAGGCAGCGACCCAGATCTGCCATGCCCCTGAACTGGTTCTCCCAGCAGCGCCATAGGCACTGCCATCTTGTTTTTTACTTTTGCGCATGCACAGAAGCATTTTATAGTACTGTGCATGCACACACAGAGCGCATCAAGCGCATGTGTGGCATATCCCTGAGCAAACCAGAAGTAGCGGCTGCCAGAACCCACCACTGGATCATGTGATCAACTTTTGCAATCTCCTGACAAGCAAAGTCACTGCGGGTTTTATTGGCAACAGTGCAAAACTGGTTTGCCATTGGCTTTCTCCAGGATGTTTTTCAACTGTGCAATCTAGCCTAGCCTGAATTATTAGAATACGTTACAAGCAATAACAACCCTGCTAGCTTCTGCACCCAAAGAAGTCAAGCACACCTTATTTTTATTAAAACAATTGATTTGTTTAAGCGTAATACATTTAACAAAACCAGATGTTTAGAAAATAGTTAAGTTTCTTAGTTGGGTATTAATGTATAGATAACAATGAAAAAGAATATGATCTGTTTTAAATGCTGGTGTAATGCAAATGATAGCAATAACTTCACATCATGGAGGTGAGCAGAAAACCGAGATGCAGGACATGCTGTCTTAGAAATTAAAATATTCTCAAGAGATTACCGTGTAAATCAGCTCTTGCAGGCAAACCCTTTCCAACAGAAATGACCTAACAGAACGCCTGCTTCTTTCCATGTTAATTGCTTTTGGGCTTCAATGATAAAGTTCTATTAACTGTTTTGCTCACACAGCACTTAATTGGCACCTCTGACAGTCACGCAGTGCTATAAAGAAAATGGCAAATTACATTTTACATTTTTTAAAAATCATCAGGAAGTTGAGGAGTATCTTTCAACTCATAGGTGTGGAAATCATTGACACTCAAAGTGTTTGATAAAGAAAAGGGGAAATTACATATGCTCCTTCAAGGTCCTTGATGAGGTTGGGAGAGGGGGGCTCGCTTCCAATTCACGTGTGCCAAAATTAATGTCCCTGGAACAATTCTTACAAAATGATTGTTTTTTTCAGCATGTATCTCTGTGTGTTCTTTTAAGCTTAATGGTTGATCTATATAACATGAACATTGGGAACCCAGAGAACATTTTAAAATTAAACCTGAGAGGCTTTTTTGACTAGCTAGTTTTTCCTATTTACTCTCACAAGCTGTGAAACAACAAATTTCCTGCTCTGACCCCAGATAGTTTGCTTTTGCTAGGTACTCAATACTGGTTAGAATCTTTATCATTATTAATATGTAAACTTCCCTGTCTAATATCTAAAATAAGCAATTGTAACAGTATGGGTTGGCAGTAAGGGACAGAGGCAGTGGTGGGATTCAAATCATTTAACAACCGGTTCTCAGCCCTAATGATTTCTTCCAACAACCAGTTCACCAAACTGCACAGAAATTTTACAATCGGTTCTCTCAAAGTGGTGCGAACTGGCTGAATCCCAGTTGGACAGAGGGGTTGAAGGGCTGTAAAACATATGCCATAAAAGCAAACCATTTGTGAGTGGTTTCCATGGAAGACCATCCCCACTGATGTGCCTTATCATGGCCCACCTGGGGATAGAGTTCTCTAGCCCTGTTAAGTAGGGCAACCTTTTCAATAATCTTTCCTAAGTGTAAGCAATGTAGTGCTTTTCTTGGTGTTCATCATTTTTGGTATCCAACATGATTAGAATTTATAGCCAGGATGGGTGTGTGTTTGTGTGTGCTATGTAGAGTAATCACATTCTTTCTTGACACTTGAGGAAAAAAATTAGGAATAATGTAAGCTGTATTTTTTTTAAAAAAATGGTTGATTTGATATACAATAACAACAAGCAATATTTATCAAACCTAATAAATGTTCAGTTAGTCTTAGGCCATGGGTGGCAAACTCGATCACATGCCATGACGTGTCATGACTTTTTTTTTGCTTTGTGGAGCCAGAGTGGGTGTGGCCTTGAGCCGAGGTGGCGCAGTGGTTAGAGTGCAGTACTGCAGCCACTTCAGCTGACTGCAGTTCGGCGGTTCAAATCTCACTGGCTCAAGGTTGACTCAGCCTTCCATCCTTCCGAGGTGGGTAAAATGAGGACCCAGACTGTGGGGGCGATATGCTGACGCTGAAAGCCCTATGAAGCGGTATATAAGTCTAACTGCTATTGCTAACTGCTATTGCTATGATGCATGCAGCCTGCAGGCCACCAGTTTGACACCCATGTGGACTTAGGCTAATATATGTCTATTAGGAATAGCCCATTTTATTCTGCCATTTGGGGGGAAGGGGAGGGAGAGGGGGAAGGGGAAGGGCAGAGAAGGGAAGGGAAGAACAGTATTTCCTTTTTGCCACATGAAACAATTGCTTCCTGTTGCCTAAGGGTGAGGGCAGCCCTTTAGCTGTCCCTGTGGTGGGGATGATACATATGATGATACTTATGTCATGCCAGTTTACACAATCATTCAACATCTCATGGAAAATGCATTTCTTAAATATTGTAAGGATTTCATTGTACTAATTTACTTTCCTTACAAAACAAAGGCTTTAAAACAAAACTCCATTTAAAATGGAAAACAAATCAGCCACATATAACTCTTGTCTTAGAAGAACCTCAGAGACCCACTAGAGATGACATCCAGCTGGCTTTCTGCCTAAGGCAGGACTAGAACTCATGGGCTCTCTGTTTCTAGCTTGGAGCTTTTAACCATATCCAAACTGGCTCTAAAGATATGTTTGGAAAAAGCAAAATGATTGTGAAAATTTATGTAATTTCATGGTTTGAGGACAAGATCTAACATGGCTTGGGTGACTACAATAGTATTTGGCTAGCATAATTGGAGAAAATGTATGCACCAGTTCCTACACTGAAAATATGTTCCAAATAAAATAGGATGCCAATATCTAGTTGTTACTGTTGGGTATAGAAACAAGGATTCAATTCTGTCCTCAGCTGTGGTTAATTCTGAGCCAGATGTTGTTTTTCAGTCCACCTACCCACACCAGGGTGGGTGAAAACTGGAGGACAATGCTGCCTTGAGCTCTTGAAAATAAGTATTGATCCAGACATAAAATCCCACCAAAGATGATTGAATCAACTTGGCTTTCATTGTTGTTTAATTCAATTTGTAGGGGAATGATCTGATATAACTTTGTGCTATTTTGGTATGTGGATCCAACCAGTATGACTTATGATCTGTGAACCAAGATACTATGTTTTGTTCAATAAACCATGTTTAAAAACCTTGGCTCAGACTTATATTTCCATATAGCCAGGGTATCTGTCAGGAGTTGCTAGCTGTCTTGAGTGTAACACTAAATGTTGGTTCATGACTGATGTTTTTAGCATGTTTATGTCCATCTCTTCTCTCAGCAAAGGTACAAAGATGACATAAATTTAAATTTTCTTTTAACTATTTAAATTAACTATATCTTGCTTTATGTGTAATAGCTCATGACTAGTTTCTAAATTATGTTTTTTCTGAATTAATTTCAATACATTTCTTATTGTTCCACTGTGAATAGAACAATGCAGTCATATTGAATATATTGCATTATTAAAGTAGAAGAACTAGCCAAAGACAAATAAAGATATTGGCTGTGGATATATTTATTTATAGATCCGTCACACAATCACTTTATTTTCAAGGACTGCATTTTGAGTGAGAGTTATAAGTGGAAGAAATGCAATGAGCAATGTCTCTTCTGAAGAATCAGAATTAGAGGGTCCTCTGATCAATCACAGAAGTATTTTGTTTCGGTAAGATAAAGCAGCTTTACATAGGAGAAGACTTCAGAGAGGGATTTTTTTTGGTCCATTTCTTTTCTCTGTAAAACAATTTTTTTATAATCATCTTCAGGCCACTCTTGATGCAGTTCATTTTCTAATCAGGAAAGGTGATTTTGCATCAAGTGCAATCAGAAACTCAGAGGCAAAAGGTGATTAAAAATAAATGTAATGACAATTTAAGATATATACTGTATGCGTATATCAAATATGAAATCATTACTTTAATGAAATCATTAATTATGCTGCATGTTATACTTTCCATTTGCTACCTGAAAGTTCCACAGTTCGAATCCCTAGCACTGAATAACCGAGTGACCTCCCATTACTTGTCCCAGCTTCTGCCAACCTAGCAGTTCGAAAGCATGTAAAAATGCAAGTAGAAAAATAGGAACCATCTTTGGTGGGAAGGTAACAGTGTGCACCTTTGGCATTTAGTCATGCCAGCCACATGACCATATATTGTGAATGCAACAGCCATATGTTTGGGCTACAACAAGTCTTCCTCAGTTTTTCAGAAAGACACATTATTATTGGATTCATATGGCACTGAACTGTCGGTGCTAGCAACCAGAGGTGGGTTTCAAAACTTTTTACTACCTATTCTGTGGGTGTGGCCTATTTTGTGGGGGTGGGTTGGCGGTCACGTGACTGGGCCAACTTGATGTCACTCACCAGGAGATATCATGGATTGGGTAAAATGTGATGAAGCTCACTTAACAATGCTCTTGATTAGCAACCAAAATTTTGGGCTCAATTTTAGTCATAAATCTCTGCCTTCCTCTGCATGTCAGTCTTGTCCTAGTGAACTCCTTCTCCTTTCTGGCAATTTTCCTCTCTGTTAGAGGCATCAAAATAATCCAGACAATTTAAGGTTTCCTCCTGCAGCAGGGGGTTAGACTAGATGACCTCTGAGTAGCCTTCTAGCGCTAAATTGCTGTGCTTTTTTCCTTCCTTCCTTCCTTCCTTCCTTCCTTCCTTCCTTCCTTCCTTCCTTCCTTCCTTCCTTCTCTTTCTTTCTTTTTTCTTTATTTCTTTCTCTCTCTCTTTCTCTCTCTTTCTTTCTTTCTTTCTTTCTTTCTTTCTTTCTTTCTTTCTTTCTTTCTTTCTTTCTTTCTTTCTCCCTTCACTCTGTAGGAAGCAACCCTCTCCAAATAACTGCTGAATGTCATTTTGCAAACCTCCTTCCAAGCAGCTTTTCAATTTAAAGCAGGACTCCAAAGTTTGCAGCTGTAAGAGCTGTGGCCTTCAACTCCCAGAATTCCTCAGCCAGGCATGCTCAATTCCGATTTAAATCCATAGCATTTGTTTTTCTCCTTTGCTGTATCTCCAAGCTAAAAAGTGAGTTTCCTTCCTTCCTTCCTTCCTTCCTTCCTTCCTTCCTTCCTTCCTTCCTTCCTTCTTTCTTTCTTTCTTTCTTTCTTTCTTTCTTTCTTTTTCTTTCTCTTTCTTTCTCCCTTCCCTCCCTCCCTCCCTCCGTCCCTCTCTCTCTTTCTCTCTTACTTTTTAAAGCTTTTTTTCCCCCTTGCCTGAACCGCCCAGGGGAAAAATGTTTTAAAAAAAGCTTCTGATGAAGTTCTGACAGGAGAACCAGGTTCAGGGGTGTGGCCAAACCACCATTATTACTACTGGTCCTATTCGGTATGCCAGATTTTCACTACCTCTTCTGGCATACCGGACCATACAGGGAGGAAGCCATGTCTGTTAGCAATCACAGTGACATTAAAACATAAGCTATGGTTTATAAGCAACAATGGCTGAACTCACTGTCCCAAAACCAAACAAAGCATATTTTTATTAGCCAATCAGGAAGTGCCTTTAGACCAGGGGCATCAAACTGGCTGCCCACCGGCTGGATGTGCCACACGCAAGTCATGCCTACCCCAGCTCAGTGAAGGGGAAAAACATCATGATACATCATGTGACGGTAATGTGATAGCAATGTGACATCCTGAGTTTGCTTTAGAGACTGGGTGTACAAAGTAAGAATAGCTTCAGAATTCCCTGGTAGTGGCTGCACACCAGTGATGGGTTCCGGATCCCAGTGCAACCAATATGGTGCAACGGTGCCAGGCATCCACCACATGAATGTGCACACATGCCCGCAGTGCGCGCATGCATACTTACTGTCCATGACACTCCGTGACACCTCTGCGATGCTCCAGCTGCTCTCCGGAGTGTCACACAGGCACTGTACATTCCATGCGCGGAAGCCCCAAACAGCTCAAATACAGGTAAGGAGCATGGGTAAGTGGGTGGGCCCTCCGGAGCACCATACCAGAATGATACCTGGGGCTCCCAGTAGGCACCAGTACACCCGTACCAGGGCATATCTGTCGTATCCCACCACTGCTGCACACCAATTCTCATTGCATGTTCTGTACCTCTCTCTGATCCTTTATAATCTTTTGGGTCCTAGATGAATGCTTTTTTTTTTCAGTGTTCAGGATATCCATTAAGGCCAGAAGCGTCCATTTCATCCAAAACAAGGTTGATATTATTTCTGACTAGAAATAAACGGCTGAAATTGAAAGCGTGAATGTTTTGATTCAAAGAGTTTCTTCTCACCTTTTTGTGATAGGAGCAGAGCATTCTCCTGGTTTATACCCAGAGCACTTTGGATCAATGGGTGTTTCAACAAGTGGAGAGCATTTGGGAGATTGGAATTTTATTCCTTCCAGGGTACATGCTAACAAGGGACATGGCCAAAGCCAGTGGTACAATCCTTATTTCTGCCACCTTTTTTATATCAATGTCTCTCCTTTACCTCTTCCCTTTACTTTCTACATCCTCTCTAGTTCCTCCTTCAGGCACTGGTACTTCTGCAGCTTTTCATACTGCTTCTTCCTGATGTTGCTCTCACTTAGAACCACTACATCTATCACTACCACTGTCTTTTAGTCCTTATTTACTGCCATGATGTCTGGTTAATTGGCCAGAAACTGCATGCCTGTCTAAACCAGAAGTCCCATAGGGGCTTAGCTTTCTTATTCTGCACAATCCTTCGCGGGATCTCTCATTTAGATTTAGGAGGATATAACCTATGTTCTGCAAAGATGCTCCTGAATAAATGTCAGCTGCCTGGTTTTGCTGTTCAGCATATGCTGTTTCTGTCTGCATCTTACATCCAATGTAGTATAGTATAGCCTTTATTGTCATTGTACATCATGCAAATAACAAAATTGGTGCCACTTCAACTATTTGTCAATGGTGCACCCCAAGCAAGGTCTTGTCTTGGCATGGCAAATACTTGATTTTCCCCCTTCTCTTCTGCTGCCTCAGACATTCTCTCAGCAGTATTCCTGGATGCTCTGGGTTTCATCCATGGCAATGGCTTTGATGCTCCTCATTGTTCCAACCCATCAAACTTAAATATTTTCCGTCTCTTAATTGCCATCTAGCCATGCTTCTCTAGTCCAAATGACATCTTGATGTCCTCACTGTAGATCCATGTTAGATGGATCAGCAAATCAATGTTTCATCACTCTTTGCATACAACTTGATAACATTCATGTAGAAGGGATGGCTGATGATAGTTCCACCCTTGACCTTGTATCCAATCTTTGTGATTGTCTGGCTGGAGGGGTTCAAGCCTATGGAGAGCAGCAGTGGGGACAATACATCAGCCTCATATATGCCATACTTGATCACTTATATTAGCTGCCTTGAGATGACTTTTAGTGTTGTCTTCCACAGACCCTTGAGTTCTCTTACTTTGTACTTTGATGTGGATGAGATATAATATAATATAACGTAACATAGCATAGCATAGCATAGCATAACCTAACCTAACCTAACCTAACCTAAAAAATACCATACCATACCATACCATACCATACCATACCATACCATACCATACCATACCATACCATACCATACCATACCATACCATAGTACTTCAGGTAACTTAGGATGGAGGTCAGCAAACATCTCATTAGATCCTAGGGACCAGTATTTACTTCTAGGTTAAGGTTTCCATCATCCTAGACCATTGACTTTGCAGATTGGGAAAACAGATCCCATATATGAGATGGACACCTAAATAAATGTATTAAATTAATAAATGGTGGGATCCAGTTCTGCTTAAGATGCATTAAAGTTATCATTCAAATGTGTAGGACAGAGATAGTAAGTCCCTTTTGCCTGATATTGTGAGCCTTCATTGATCGGGAGTCTCAATCTTTAAATTACAGGCAGAGATATAAGAGACATTGCTGTATCAGCTCAAACTAAAACATCGTAATAGTGCTTGGAAGCACACAATTTATTTTCTGCACAAACAATGACACGAATCCTCCCCATTCAAATATGTGCAAGTCTGTCTGTCTGTCTGTCTGTCTGCCTGCCTGCCTGCCTGCCTGCCTGCCTGCCTGCCTGCCTGCCTGCCTGCCTGCCTGCCTGCCTGCCTGCCTGCCTGCCTGCCTATCTATCTATCTATCTATCTATCTATCTATCTATCTATCTATCTATCTATCTATCTATCCATCCATCCATCCATCCATCCATCCATCCATCCATCCATCCATCCATCCATCCATCCATCCATCCATCCATCCATCCATCCATCCATCTATCTATCTATCTATCTATCTATCTATCTATCTATCTATCTATCTACACACACATTTAAATATCAAGTTTTTGATGAGGGTCTTCCTCACTGATGCTTTGAAGCGCTATGAATGATAGTCTGAACCAGCTCTTTCATGCAGTAAGATGAAGCAGCTCTTTTCAGGTCCAATAAAGGGTTTGAAAGCCCTAGAGGATCAGGATTTCAATTTCATTTCAGCCAGAACAATGTCTTTGCCTCTTCTTGAAATAGTTTATTCATACTATCTGCATCCTGACTTTTCTACAAAGAAAAAAAAATGTTAATCTGCTTTTTATCTTCTCAACAACCCTGCAAAGTAGTTAAGAAATACACAGCAGTTCAACCCAGAATGGGCTGAAATCCCAATTATTTTCTTAATTGGTAAACATGATTTCCAAATGGAAGAAACAGCTCAGGGGGTTTCGAAAGCAGCACATTGTAACGGAATGAAAGCTAACTGGCCTTGAGCCATAAAATCAACCACTTGTCCTTTTAGAGGTTTTTTCATGACACTACTCTGCTAACTTGGTAAAAATTCAGTAGTTTTGTAGTTAATGGAATCTTGCTCATTGTAGATAAGAAGTTGCTATTCTTTCATGAGCCTTAACCCAGACTCATGAGAACAACTACTGTCAGTTCAAGACATCTCTAGCCCCTTTCCCATTGATCAGGCAGAAAGAGTGGATAGAGAATAAAAAGAGAAAAAAGGAAAGTGGAAAATGAAAAAAAAATGTCAGAAAAACAATCAGAAATGACAAAACTTCAAGCATGTAAGCTTCCCTTTCTGGACTGTATCCCTTTCAGCAAAGATCTTCCCTATTTGGATCCTGGTTTCTTCTCTAAATATGTCAAATGTTCATCAGCCTCACCTGCTGAGGTGGGTTGTTTTTGGTTCAGGTGGGTCAGGGAAACCTGTAGTAGCGGTGGCTCCACCCAACCACCTGGCACTTCTGAGCATGTGCTGAAGCATCGCACACACTGAACTGGTAGTAAAAAAATTGGCAACCCACCGCTGCTCACCTGATATACCTGGTCAGAAGACATATACCACCAGAAGTACTGAAGCTTCCCTTTATTGTTAAAAGCTATAATATCAGAAGATCAAAAGCCTGACACATATTCTTTTTCTGCACTCTTGTACCAAAAACAATCAAAGTAGGACAGTCTAAAGGTAAATGTTTCCCTTGCACATATGCGCTAGTTGTTCCCAACTCTAGGGGGTCGTGCTCATCTCTGTTTCAAAGCCGAAAATCCAGCACTGTCCAAAGACGTCTCCGTGGCCAGCATGACTAAACACCGAAGGTGCACAGAATGCTGTTACCTTCCCACCAAAGGTGGTTCCTATTTTTCTATTTGCATTTTTACATGCTTTCGAACTCCTAGGTTGGCAGAAGTTGGGACAAGTAATGGGAGCTCACTGCATTAAGTGGCACTTGGGATTCAAACCGCTGAACTGCTGACCTTTCTGATCAACAAGCTCAGCATCTTAGCCACTGATCCACTGCATCTCTTTAAGACAGTCTAGGATTCCTCTATTTCTTCCTCTTCTCTTTCAGGACTAAACTGGTATTTATTCTACATAACAGCTATTGAGTTCCTCCTTCAAGGTTATTTTTGAACTTTTCTATATTGTCCAAGCAGTTTCTTTAAAATGTGCCATAGGTGGAAAGATCTCACTAATATATACCTTCCAGAAGACCCTATTCTTGCCTTTTCCATCTTTATAATTTCTGACAAGCAAAGTCATTCAGCACATATAAATGCTCAGTTGAAGATTTTACAGGTTGGAATTTATCCGGACCAGGCACAATGCTCAGGGAAGGTATTAGAGTTAAAATAATAACTCTCCACAAACACAGCCCAAGATGTTATGTTTCCTGGTGAAATTGTTTTGGCAGCAACCAGTGAAACAGGTTGTATGGGAAAGCTAGAAATAATAATTGTCAGTGTGGGAGAAAAAGATTTACAAATTCAGTGGAAAGTGGAGAGAAGAAAAGTAGGGAAGAAAAAGGAGAACAGAGAAGGATGCAAGCCCCCTGGGAACAATGAACATGGACTCCATAGCATCCAGAAGAAACAGGCATTGGGATGACAAAAAATATTGATACTGAAACAAGAAATACCGTTACCCTTATCAGGAGTTAAGGAAGAAAAAACAGAATCATCAATCTGATAGTGAACTGTGAAAGAAAGACATCATTGGAGAAGGTACTCTTGCAGAAGGAGTAAGGCCATGTGACCTTGACAATGTCACACCACTTGCATTAGTGGGTGCCTATTTGAAATGGTGAAGGTCCTTTTACTTTAAGCATATATTGTCAAGTGCAGTCATTCTGGCTGCTGTAAAATGTGGCTCAGCAAACAGCCCCAATGGTCATATGGAGAAGCTATATGTTGAATTACTGCCCTGTACACTTTTAGAAATGGTTCTCAGACTGAGTATCCTCCAGATCTATGCCTAATATTTTCTCTTTATTTTATAAATGTAAGCCTCAAAGTCCTGTTTTTTTAAACTGCCCATACTATTCAATTTATTCGAGGCACATTACCCCAAAACAATGCTCATCTTTTAAGGATTATACAAATTCTAATGCTACAAAGTCCTTCAGGAAACTAAATCTTTCATGGCATTCCAAGGAAACATCCCTTAGGAAATCAAATAACGTCAATAAGAAGGCCACCATTTGAAATTTTACTAATTACAATTAGGGCTTTAATGGAAAGTAGAAGTTCTGAAAATAGTAGTTGAGAAGATAGGTTTTCTTCTTCTGACTTCTGCAATTTTGAAACACAAAATCCTAAAAATGTGGGGAGAGGGTTGTTTAGGGGAGAAAGATATAAAGTGTGTGGGGGAAGAGAGAGAATTAATTGCATTGTCTTCACTCTTATGTTATAATTTCTAGATCTGAGCTTTAAAAAGAAGACAGGACTTGCTAAAAATGAGGATGGTACATTAGCAAAACTACTTATTTGTTGTAATATAGTTGCAGAGCCATGCTGAATCACACAGGAGAAAACAAACTCCTAAAACGCCATAACATCCTGATAGTGCATAACATAACATTCTGAGATGTGCCCTACCATTGACGTCCAGGATTTGACCATATATAGACTGAGCAGTAGATTAGAAATTGTACTTTTACAGGCTGTCTTTATTCACATGCTATTGCTCCTCCTGCCTTTGTCCTATCTCAATAAAAGGGGCTCCTAGAACCCCAATCTGGGTCACTCCATCCCGAGAAAGATCGTGTCCTGTCTTTTCTCCACATTGGCCTCATGGACGAACCACGGGAACGTTACATTTGGTGACCCCGATGTGATGTGATTACCTGTGACCCCGACGTGATGTGATTAGCCCTTCACTCATCCCCGACTGGGCAAAGTCTCACAACCAGGGCTGGCCATCAGCAAACAGAGAACCCTCCCAAATCCTGAGTATGGGCTCGGGCTTCTCAAAGGCTCAGGCAGGAGCTTCGGGATATCGTCAAATTGTCTGTTGCAATCTCTCAAGCGGCAGGTCACCCACTTCCCCTTCCCCTGAAAAAACATTTCCTCTCTCTATTGGTTTACATCTATAAGAATTGTCTCATTTACCCTGAGAAGGGCTCTCTTAAAGTCTCCTTATGGCTCCAATTGGGTATTTATTTCCATGAGGAACCTCGAGCCCCACTGGAAGTTCTCACTACTTGGAGACTTCTTGTAATTTTATGAGGACTTCTTCCTCATAAAATTCATGAGGAAGATATGCAGGGGGCTGCTTTTAAGCCCTCGGAATCACCTCCCCCGCACTACGAGGAGATCGCCCCTCCTGCTGGCCAGGCGATGGCCCTCTCCGAGACTCCTCCAACTCCCCTGGCCCCTCCGGAAGAGAAGGTTTCCCCTCTCCCTTCCACCCCTTCCCCCGCCCCACAAGTGTGGTGTAGCACACTCCAAGACGCTCTGCGCAATGCTTTCAATCAAGGGGACATGGAATTGGCACAGGATTGTTTCCCTGTTTCCTTTCAAACCAATGTGGCTGGGGTGGTTGTGCCTACTTATACCTCAATCCCCTATAGGGCTCTTAAGGATCTTAAGCAAGCAGTTTCCACCTATGGGGTGCAATCCCCGTACTGCAAAGGACTGTTCCAAAACCTTTGGACAGGGGATCCCTGCGTGCTGTAGGATTGGAAACTTCTCCTCGGCATGCTTCTTACCCCCTCTCAGTTTGCCATTTGGACCTCCGAATACCTTAGAGAGATTAACAAGGTGATTGCCAAGGGTCTGTCCAACAATGTTACTGCCCCTCAGCTAAGGGGAGGGGATGGGTTTGATACGGGGCCTCTGCAGGCCACGCCCCCCCGGGAAGCCCTTGGAATTCTTTTCACAGATGTTTCACATAGCAATTGATATATAGGATCTGAACTGGAGTGGAGAAAAATGGTTTTGTGCATGTGTAAGTTTGTGTGTGTGTGTGTTTGAGTGAGCGAGGGATCCAGTAAGGGAACTGCGCCTATTTAGGAAAGTAGGTAAATTATGGGGACAGGTTGGACAGTAGAGAGTAAAGAGAAAGTGATGAAAGAGTGGGAGAGAGGAAGAAAGAAAAAGAGTGAAAACAGAAAGAGACAAAGGGAAAGAGGAGGGAGAAGGAGAAAGTGACAGAAGAATGGAAAAGAGGGAAAGAGAAAGTGAAAAGAGGGAAAGAGAGAGAAGAGAGGAAGAGGAAAGAGATATCCCACAGCCCTTACAATACCCCGGTGTTTGTTATAAAAATCTGGTAAATGGCGTTTTTTGCATGATTTGCGGGCTGTTAATAAAATTCTCCAACCCGTGGGAGCGCTGCAGTGCGGCCTCCCCAATCCAAATTTGATTCCCCAAGAATGTGATCTCATGACACTTGTCCACTATTTCTCAGACACCCGCCCTTTTTGCAGCCCTAATTACAAAAGCCCTTCCGCTCCAGTGGAAGCCTCTTTCAACAGCTTTTTCCTATCAAAGACGCTATAACTGTCTTTGCCGATGGGAGCAAACATCGGGGAGCATGTGCCTGGCAGGAGGATGGTACATGGCACACCCAGCTCACAGAGCCACAAAAATCTGCTCAAAGAGATGAATTGGCCGCTTCTATCTTGGCCTTTCAGTTATTTGACAAATGACTGTTTAACTTAATTCTTGATAGTCTTTATGTGACTCAGATTATAACCTCTTTGTATGAGTCTTATCTCTCTTCTTCTATTGATTCACAACTTTTGTCTCTGTTTCTCACTTTACAAGGTCTTGTCTCCTCTCGCTGTTATTTTTTCCATGTCTCCCATATCTGAAGTCATCAGCCTTTCCCTGGGCCTCTCCAGGAGGGCAATGATGTTGCTGACGCTGCGGCATCAGCCCCCCCACCCCATGTCAATGTTTGTTCTGCTATCACACCTTGGGATAGCCACTCTTACTTTCACCAGAACAAGAAAGCGCTCAAAAAACAATTTGGCATTACTGCAAATGAGGCCTCTGCCATTGTTCAGCAGTGCCCTAGCTGTAGCCAGCAGGCAAACCCTCTCCCGATGGGAGTTAATCCCTGGGGGACAGAGTGTTGCCAAATTTGGCAAATGAATGTTACCCAATATCCTCCATTTGCCCCTTGGAAATATTTACATGTTTCCATTGATATGTATTCAGGCTACATTATGGCATCCCCCCAAAGGGGTGAGGCCACCAAATATGTTATTAATCATTGTATTCGGACCTTTGCATCACTGGGACGCCCAAAAGAATTAAAAACAGACAATGGCCCCGCTTACACAGGTGCTGCCTTTGCTGCCTTTTGTAACCAATGGGGCATTGTGCATAAATTTGGCATTCCTTATAACAGCCAGGGTCAGGCGTTGGCTGAGCGTGCCAACCAGACATTAAAACATGCCCTGGACAGATATATTGGCAATAGGGGAAAATGCCCCCTGGCCTCCCAGCAGTGCAACACATGCTTAACCTTTGCCTTTATGCCCTGAATTTTTAAAACCTTACCGGCAGCCCACCATCCTCAGCAGTGACTCGTCATTTTGCAGCTCCACCTACTGCAGACACCTCCCGTCCACCTGTCTACTATTGCTGCTTGCCTGACTTGATGTGGCGAGGACCTGCTGACCTGATTACCTGGGGAGGGGGCTACGCTGCAATCCAACTAAAAGACAAAGTTCTTTGGATTCCAGGATGGCATGTAAGACCATATTTGCCAAAACCACCTATACAATCACCTACACAAACACAGAAGCAGCCTGACCATGACCAACCAACAGGAACCGCAGCTTGAGGCTGTCTCTGTCTCTGACCTGGAAAACAGAGCAGAGCACCCTCAACCCTACACTCCCCCGACCGGCTGCCCCATCTTTTGTCGCAGGTCCCCCTACTATGTGTTTGGTTGAATGCTACCTGTTGTCATTATTTGAACCAGTCTGGAGAAATGAAACCAGTGTGGACAAATTACATGATACCGTTGAAGCAGTTAGACAAACATATAAGGCCTCGGACTCCTGGTGGGATTGAATGACCTCTTGGCTACCTAATTTTAGCTGGTTGGGAAATACTGTCAAGACCATTATAACCCTTGTTGCTTTACTGATACTGTTGTGTTGCTGTATTCAATGTGTACCCTCTTTATTAACTATGTGTAAGAAGATACTCTCTAGCTTGGCTCCACAGAAGAACATTGTCAACCACATGGAGTTACATGAACAGTCAACCCCTTCATGGGGAAAGATCCCTTCCGCATGCCCAGCGATGAAGAAGGAGACGCTGCTTTTTAAAACAAAAACAGTGTTGGAATCTATTCCGTGTGTGTGTGTGCAGGGTAGTTTCTGCTGTCTGAAACACACATACACAGGGATACAAAAACATCGCACCAGAAACATCATTCCGGCCTAAACGGCCAGGACTCACTATGCAGCCTCATGTAACATGAACTATGTGAGCCAGCTACTCCCACACATGCCCTTTCTCCCCCCTATGCTGTGCTGTAACTTTCTATTCCCCCTTTGCCCACCCTTTGCCATGATGTGATTTTCTATTGGTTTATGTGTAGAATGTTGTGATCAACTCTGGTAGATGAAGAGGAAAAGTCTTTTTGACAAAAAGAAAATAAAAAAGTAGGAGATGTTGTAATATAGTTGCAGAGCCATGCTGAATCACACAGGAGAAAACAAACTCCTAAAACGCCATAACATCCTGATAGTGCATAACATAACATTCTGAGATGTGCCCTACCATTGATGTCCAGGATTTGACCATATATAGACTGAGCAGTAGATTAGAAATTGTACTTTTACAGGCTGTCTTTACTCACATGCTATTGCTCCTCCTGCCTTTGTCCTATCTCAATAAAAGGGGCTCCTAGACCCCCAATCTGGGTCGCTCCATCCCGAGAAAGATCGTGTCCTGTCTTTTCTCCACATTGGCCTCATGGATGAACCATTTGTGTTACCATTTCTTTTCTTGTTACACTTATTCTAATACATTAAGCAAGCTGTTTGTATACTTCTTAATACAGCATAAACCAATAAAATAAATAACAGTTAATATTTAGAGTATACAATGTATTATGTATTACATGTGCAGTTAAGGATGAGAAATAATCTGTCTTCTAAATTGACTCAAGACTAGCTATGAGAAAGTAGACACAAAAAATATGCACAAACACAGATGTGGTTCTCAAAGTGCCATGCCATGTTGGTGTGATGCATTTGAAAACAAAAGGTATTTTTCAATGTTGTCATCTGTCTCTGTCTCTCCCTCCCTCCCTCCCTCCCTCCCTCCTCTCTCTTCCTCCTCTTGTCTCTTTTAATAGTTTGATTACTTGACCTTGAGAAGGTTCTAGGCAAGAAACATTTGTGTTACCATTTCTTTTCTTGTATTCTTCTAAGTCAAGGAATGGTACAAAAAAATGAAACTAAAAAACTGGTAATCCAAGGCAGAAAAATACCTGAAATGGAGTAATAAGTAGAATTTAAAATTCTATCCTAAATCTGTGAAATACTGCATTGGGCTGGATTAAGAAACAAGTTTGTCTACCCACCTAACATCCTGGGGCACAGTGTTCTTTCTGGCACATTCTGGAACCACATTTTCATCTACATTTTACAGCAATGTAATGGCTGCTTGTTTAATTATTCTCTTCCTTATAAGGATGTTCTTCAGATCTTGGGGTTTGCCTGTATATTATGGTGGTTAGATATTACCATACATTCTTCAAACATAATTTCTACTGGATGTGAAGGGGTTACAAGTACCAACATTTTATAGACACCAACTTTAGAAAGGTGTACCTGTGGATTGCTCAAGGAAATATACTTCATTCTGTAGGTCATTTGATCATATGGGTAGAATGAGAATCTGCAAAACTCTGATACAAAGCTTTAAAATTCCTATATGGCAAAACATATCAATAGAAGTACAAATAGCAGAAGAGTGTGTCAGGTTCCATAAATATCCTTTAAATCAGGAAAGGTTCATGTGAGTTCATCCATCAGAATCTATCTTAAAACATTATCGCAGTAATAAACTCCTGATTAGCTAATACTTCAGATGCTCCAGAGAGCTTTAACTTTTTTTTCTTGGAGCAAACATTAACTGAGTGATTAAGTATCTGTTGTTTTATCCACCAATTATAACCACCTACCTTTTCAGGGATTATTATGCTCTTTTCCCTCCTCTTAACATCATTAGACTATCTCAAGAACTTTACCTCATGTTTCTGAGGGAACCAATTTGATGCTTGAAAGTATTCTAATTATGCCCAGGACATAAGACCTCCTTTTAAATTATTTTTAAAGAAATATTTGAAGTTTTATATTACAACTCTTTGATGAAAGTCACATCAGAACTGCTCAGTTCCCATCTGAAAGTTCTCTATCACTTCTTATGAAAGACACAAAAAAGTACATGAATATGTATTATTCTTTGACCTCCTCTCCCTAACATATGTGCCGGTATGTCAATGAAAAGGGCTGTAACAGAAGAGGTTGTACCATTAGGTGGACTGATGTGGTTACCTCAGCAGTGGACTCTGGGCACAGGAAGACATACCATGTGCTCAACGAATTTGTAACTTCTTTAAGCTTTCATTTAAAAGACAGCTCTGAGGCTAACAGGTATCAGAACTGTCTATATAAATTTATTGATATTGCAAGCCGCATATTTGTTTTCATATAGTCAAAATATTTCAAGTCTATTTCACCAGATAGAGAATTAACTATCATGTTTCATAAAGTCTGATGCTCAATTAGGCCATGTCACTTTAATATAAAATGATTTGCAAAATCTTTTGTTTTAATGTACCAGAAATATCTACAAATAAAAACATGTGTTAAAGCTGAGATTTTCCCAAGCACAGCAATACAGAGGGGATTATTATTATTATTTTGCTATGCTGTTAGCAACACTAGGATTTATATGTCCTACTAACTGTGTGCCACACGTTCTCAGATTCTTCACTTCAAAGTTGTGGGGTTGTTGGGTTTTTGGGGATATATGAGAAGTGCAAATTATAAAAGATTTTTCATTTCAAACTTGGTAGTACACTCAGCATTTTTCTTTTAAGTTGGTAAGCTAATCATTTTTCCTGAAGGTTTCTGTAAAGAAGAATTAAAAGATGGGGCTGCATTCAGAAAACAGGCTTTCTGCATAGCTTTGCTTTGCTGTAATATAAGGCTAATTCTCCATCTTGCTCCTCATTTGCAAATGAAGTTTCCACTTGACTGAATGCTACATTTTAATTATGAAAAGACCAGAAGGGAACAGATAAAGATTATTGCAAGAAAAACGTACAGATGAGCCAAGACAAATCAAGAACAGACACACAAATAGACAAAGCACAACAGACTTGTTCTCTCAACAAGCAGGGCTCAGTGAATCACTACCAACTTAGTTAAATTTCTACCAGTGGTTATAACAGAATACTAATAAAGTAAAAGGCCACTTTTTTTGGAATTCATAGAACTGCTTCCTGCAAATATTTTATGAGGTTTTGCATCAGAAAAACACTGACAAAATCTCTTGATATTGGCAGCCTATTCACCTTTGATCAGGCAGGAGACAGCATTGGATGATAGAAGTCAGTTAGTATTTTGTATGCTGTCAGGTCTTGGCAATGAATACTATGACAGAATGGCTTATTTCTTCAGCTTCTCTCCAACTCTTTTTTTGATTTGCAAAATGCAAAAAATGGTTACCTTCAGTATTCCTATGGCAAAGCTAATTGGGTGCAAATTAGGTCTCTAGGGGGGCATATTTAACTACCTTTGGAGTTACTTGACTGGGTTAATAATTTCTTGTTTATGTACTAAGTACAGTCTAAATCCAGGTAAGGTTCTTTGGGGAACAGGGTCATGGATAGATGTATCATCCATAGGGTTATTGGTTCACAGTGATTATACAATGACTATGTGTATTATATTTTGGCAAAATTCAAAGCTACGCTTCACCTGGGCTCATTCAAAGTAAGTGGAAACTTTTTTGAAGAAGAATCCATGTAAATTTTCCCTAAATGATTTTAGAGGAAATACTCAAGAGACTGCAAAGAAGGAGGAGGATCTACCATCATATTAGAGTTATTTTTATTATTTTGTTTAATCCCACCTTTATTGTTTTTATAAGTAACTCAAAGTGATAAACATAAATACTCCTTCTTCCTTCTATTATTCCCACAACATCAACCCTGTGAGATGGGTTTAGCTAAGAATGAGTGACTGCCCCAAAACCACCCAGCTTGCTTTCATGCCTAAAGCCAGGACTAGAACTCAGAATCTCCTGATTTTTGGCCAGCACTTTAAGACCAGGACTGTCAAACTCCCAGCCCGCGGACCAGATGCCTCATGTGCTGCCCATGCACATACCCAGTTTAGCAAAGAGAAAAAAGTTCTCATATGTCACGTGATGCCACTGTGAAGATGTGAGTTTGACACCCCTGCACTACACCAAGCTAGCTAAATCTTACTGAGCGCATACATTTTCTCCAGGACTATCTACAGAGACATTATATTTTGTTCCAAAATATAAAACTATTACATATTTTATATATATAACTTTTACATATAACATTTTTGCCGTCTTTATTATTTTTTTGTAACTCTTACATTTTTGCAGTGTTTAGAGATTTTAATTTTCTTTGTGCAGAAAAGGCATGGGTGCCCTGCCCTTTACTTTGTCCACCAAGCCTCCTAATGGTCCACCAAGCTTTTGCTTCTAGCATATTTGAAAAATCAGATATTGTTCCCATAAAAACCTCCTTATCAAAATCCATTCCCAGGTAAAACTCCAGGATGGGAAGAGTGGGAGGGAATGGACTGAATGCTTTTGAATGACATACAGGTCTATCTTTCTAATCCAGTGTTTCTCAGTCTCAGCAACTTTCAGCATATTGACTTCAATTCCCAGAATTCCTAAGCCAGAATGCTGGGAATTGCTGAGGTTGAGAAACCCTGTTCCAATCATCCGTAGGCTTCCTAGTCACGGTACTTTAGGGAAGCCCGTTGGAGAGGCAAATCTCATTTAATCTTGTTCAAAAGCAAAAACTGTAAACTGCCAACCTCCAAATATCCTGCAGCTATCCTTCACTTAGCTGACAGGTTTCCTGTCAACTGACATCTCAACAAAGACAGTAGAGTAATTAATTTTGTACCACCTCAGTTGTAATTTTATGACTGACAGTGAGAACATTCTACCTCAGAGTGGTTTCATTGGGATTTTCCAGTTAGGGCCTTTCAAATAATCTGGCTCTATTCTTCTCAGTGGCTCTATTCTTCTCAGTAGTCTTGTGCACGCTGACTACCCTAGAAGAGGCAATGCAGAAAGAGTTGTGCTGAAAGATATGTTTGACCTTCTTTCCTCAAAGCCTGTCCTAATTTCTAAATGCTAACATCATCATTTATTTTCTGTTGTTCATCTGCATCTGCCTTGAATATTGGTTGATCAGCTTATAGATAAGGCATTTCCATTAAATCCAGGCTCTTATTCAGCCCTTGCTGTATATAAATAAAGCTCTATGTAAGCAATTTTGTACATCCTGATATCTTTACGTAATACACTAACACTAGCAAATGTTTTAAGATTATACATAGGTCATGTTACTTATTTTAAACATTTATTAATAAAATAGGTTTCATATTTATTTCAATTAGTTAATAAAATGTATCAGAGTTTGTTGCATAAAAATCAAATCCAGGAAGCACACACAGATAACTGATTCAGTTGGATTCATCAACTTCTTTATATACATAATAAGAGATGAATAAATGTACACTACCAATAATAGATTCTTTCAATGTGGTAGAAGTTACAAGCAGAACACAAGCAGGAGAGAACAGTTAGTTTCATTTCAGAGTTCAGAGCAGACAGAGTAGTTTCATTGTCGATTCTCAGAACAGACTCAGATATACTTAATCTCCATTGGCTGACTCCATTGGCTGACTTGGTTGCTATGCCTATTCATTGTCTGACTTTGTTACCATGTCTCTCTCAGTCATGAATATTCTAACAAAATGAATTAATTTTCAGTGAATGATAAGAACATTGTTGTGACTATATATTATACCCTAAGCAGTTTAACAAGCCAGCTATCATTGTTACTCTAAGGCAGTGGTTCTCAACCTTTTCTTTACCATGGACCCCCTTAGAATAGCTTTTATGGCCACGGACCTCCAAGACTTATTTCAAGATTTAAATCATAACATTTCTTCAAGCCTTCCCGGACCCTCCTGTGAGAACATTGTGACCCATTGCTCTAAGGGCCTGTGCACACAGTGGCAGAAATTGGGATTCTTAAACAAGTAGCAAGTCCCAGTTCCTAAATGATAAGTTTTGTTTCATGAATCAAGGTTGTATTCTCTTGTTGTTTTGCAATCTTATAATTTCAGCAATGTACAATTAAGTCCACATTTCAGATCATTCATGTGATCTGCCATTTGATATCCGGCACTGAACCCTGCACTCTATGCCACCTTTTTAGGACCATTGATGAAAGCTGGTATCTTTTTAGGGAACCATGCCATAAGTCTTTATTATATACAAAGACAAAATAGCTCCAATCTTTTACCGACCAGAGTTTGAATTCATGCTAGCATTACTCTTTATGATTATTCTCTTTAACTACTTTCGAAATACTATGTGCCTTTTCCTTTCAATTGTGTTGGGACTACATTCATATACATATATACACAAACAGAACATGGGTAAAAATGCCTCTATTGTTTATGTGAAGAATTCTTTATGAATATTGAAAAGAATGAATTGAGAAAGGAAGGCTACATGGTGGCATGGTTTGGCTTGTGTTAAATGAGTTAGGAAATCAATCTTGGACATTACCTAATGTCCCTCTTTAACATTTCCAAACACATTTTCCTTTCTGAATTGCTGAAAGCTCAGGCTACTCTTGGAAGGTTATTGATTGTTTTCAAAGGCACTTGTGAGAATCTTTCAGTATTTCAAGACCACTGAAAGATGAGATAACTAATCTAAGCATTTAAAGACAATGAGGTTGATATTTGTATTTAAAACTGTAACAAGCTAGATGAAACATTCAGCTTCCTTTCATGCATTGCAAATGCAACTGTAAATTAAGTTTTTCTAATGAATGGAAAATAGTCTTAGAATTAAACATGTCCATAATATATGAAAGGAAGGAAGGAAGGAAGGAAGGAAGGAAGGAGGGAGGGAGGGAAAGGAAAGGAAAGGAAAGGAAAGGAAGAGGAGGGAGGCAGAGAGGAAGAAAAGGAAAAGAAAGGAAAGGGAAAGGGAAAGGGAAAGAAAGGAAAGAAAGGAAAGGAAAAAGGAAAGCAATGGAGTAGGAGGGAGGAAGATGAGAAAGGAAAGAAAAGGAAGAGGAGGGAGGGAGGCAGGGAGGAAAGGAAAGGAGGATGAGGAAGGGAGAGAGAAAAGGAAAGGAATGGAAGAGGAAGGACAAGGGAGGGAGGGAGGAAAGGAAAAGGAAAGAAAAGAAAGGAAAAGGAGGGAGGGAGGAAGGAAAGGAACAGAAAGAAGGGAGGAAAGAAAGAGAGAGAGAGAGAGAAATATTTTGTTAGGAAAAATGACATTTCTATAATTTTAATATTACTGATGCAAATGTTCCTGGTAACCCACCTTTCCATTTTTTTTCTCCTTCTGACTGATGTCATTGTTAAAATCTGCTTGCTATTTGCTAAAGAGCCTCTGCTAGCCTCTTTTCTCTCTTATGTTTCTTTCTATGGATAGACAGAGCCCTCCACTGGCTTTTCTCTTTTGCCTTCTGCGGTTTAGCTGTAAATCTGATGCTTCTACAAAGAGAGGAACATTTCCATTATTATTATTTATTTAGGATTAGGCTGTATGTAATAAGCATTTGGAAGTTTTGTTGGTTTCATGCAATGTTATACGCATCAAGGACAAATTAACTACTATACACAGCTGGAGTCCATTTTTAAACTACTTCTCTTTTTTTGGCTGAACACCGAGAAACAGATATCTGTAGAATTGTGCTGTGGCATAGCTTTTTATCTGCACTTCTTTGGATGGCTGAAGATTATGTAAACCCAAAATCCATTTATTTTATATGTAGACTACGGTATGTGATGCTTTCACTTAAACAAATTAACTGGGGGGAAAGTGGCACTTTTAAAATGCACCTTGACTGGGGAAAAAACCTAGCCCTTGATAGCAATTTGTGTGAGCAAGTGATAGCGTGTGACTGCATAAACAGTGCTCCTTGCCTCCTGAGTGTCAGAAATAGAGAGAATGATAGCACCATGGTTTCCTGCTTGTGAGTTTGCTCTGCACTTTTGTTGCTTTATTATACACAACACAGTATTTTTTTAATTGTAAGTGTAATCTCTGCAGGGAAATGAGAAGCATTGAAAACCATATAACCCTTTGTAATGATCACAGTTACCAGAGATATAAAAAGATATTTGTTCCTTGAGGAAAGTAGAAGAATGGGCGTCATTTGAAAAGTGGCTGTATGGTTTCTTTAATTTTAGAACAGCTGTGTCTATCACTATGTATCCCACCTCAAAAGAAACAAAGAACTAAGTTTACTTAGATTTACTAAGTTTACTAAGATTAAAGGTACCTGAGAGACCGCCTCCTGCCGATTACCTCTCTCAGACCAATTAGATCGCATAGGTTAGGTCTCCTCCGGATTCCATCTGCCAGCCAATGTCGGCTGGCGACTCCCCGGGGGAGAGCCTTCTCTGTTGCAGCTCCAGCCCTCTGGAACGAGCTCCCTGTTGAGATCAGGACCCTTACTACCCTCCCGGCCTTCCGCAAAGCCACCAAGTCCTGGCTGTTCCAGCAGGCTGGGGGGGAGGGGCTGAGAAGCATTTACCTCCACGGAAATTGTGAATGTTGGTTTTGTTTTTAATATGTTGTCTTTGTCTCATTCTCCCCCTTTCCCTTGTCTTTTGTGAGCCGCCTGGAGTCCTCCGGGAGTGGGCGGCATACAAGACAAATAAATAAATAATAAATAAATAAATAAATTCAGAACTGGCATGAATGGCACTGGATGAAAAACTGATGAATACTGTTGTAAATATTTTGATTACTGCTTCCTAAAATTATTTCTCACAGAAAACTCACTGTTTAATTGAAAATGGAATTTTTACATGTTATAAAATAAAAAAATCTGAAAACAAAGTTACAACATCAGTAAAAAAAAAAGTGACTTTATGATGGTTTTTCATACTTACGACCATTTCAGCATCCCCATGGTCACATGATCAAAATTCAGACACTTGGCAACTGACTCATATTTATGACGGTTGCAGCATCTCAGAGTCATGTGATCCCCTTTTGCAACCTTCTGACAAGCAAAGTCAATGGGGAAACCCAATTCACTTAACAACTGTGTTACTAATATAACAACTGCAGTGATTCATTTAACAACTGTGGCAAAAAAGGTTGTAAAATGGGACAACATTAACTTAACAATTGTCTCATTTAGCAACATACATCTTGGTTGTAAGTCAATTGTGGTTGTAAATTGAGGACTACCCATATTATTTAAAAGCCACTTTTCTCTCCAATTATAATATTTAGTCTTTGGGATATTATTTTTCAGATTTGTCTTCCCATTTATTTTCTAAGTCACAGAATATCTGCCTCAGAGACCAACAATGATAAACACTCCCAGTGCATCTGATCAGGTAATATATGTCCTTCATGAAGCCAGCTTGTCATCTTCTCCCAAGCAAGCCAACCTAAAACCCACAGCATCAATCATGAAGACCAGAAAGTGCTTCTCTCTGGAATACAATCATGACCTCAGTCAGCAGAAGTAATTTTCCTTTGACAAAAATCACACAACAATGTGTTCTTTTAGGCTTCTGTCTCCTGTTAATCCAGAAGGAACTAAAAGGGCTTCTGAATAAAGCTCTGCTATCAGAATTGGATTTTTTTCTAGTATGTGGATTAAAATCTGTCTAATAAGGACTTATCATCGAAGCAACAGAGTCATTTCTACTTTTCAGTTAATGTTAGATATAGTAAAAAAAAATGCTTCCCTAAAAGGCATTAAAAACATAAGAAAAGTCCTTCAGAATCAGGTCAAAAGCTCAACACAGTGGCCAGCTAGTCTCATTTGGAAGTATAGTCCACAAGCATAGCTAACCAAGCAATACTCTTTTTGCCCTGATGCTCTTCTGGGCAGGGTATTCAAGAACCGATATTCTTGATTCTTTGGTACAGGAGATGATGTGGATCAGTGGTGGGTTCCGGATCCTGTTGCAACTGGTACGTGCATGCATACCCACCGCCCGCAACACTCCAGCTGCTCGATGGAGCATTGCACAGGTGCTGTACGCTCTGTGTGCATGCGCAAATGTCTTGATTGGCTCAAATAGAGGTAAGAAGGGTGGGCGAGTGGGTGGGCTCTCCAGTGCACTGTACCGGAACAGTACCTGATGCTCCCAGCAGGCACCGGTACACCCGTACTGGGGAGTACCTGTCATAGCCCACCACTGCTGTGGATGATCCTGAGTTCTATCATTGTTGGCCTGCATTTTCCACACCATACCTTTTGAGGTCTCTCTGTTATGGCTCTGCTTTTCTGACCATTGGTTGCCCTCTAACACCACTGGATGGCATTGTCAGGTCTTGCTGCTTTAGCAGAGTAAGGAAGATACTCAGAGATGATTTATACCCTGGTCAGTGTCTCTTTGCACCTCTACCATTGGGCAGAAGACATTGAAGCATAGCCAGCCGAACAAATAGATTTAAAAATAGTTTCTATCCTTGGGTTGTCTTAAACATAACCACAATCACTCAATGCACACACAGAAACATATGACTAGTTTTTCTTTTTCTTTCTTTCTTTTTCTTTCTTAATGGCTATACTTTTCCCAAGAAAATTCCTACAGGTATCTCAGCTGAGACTTACCTATCCTTTACTTGACAATGCAGGACTTACACTGTTGGCAGCCTAGAATGAGATATCTCCAGCCATTTCTCTAACTGAATTGTTTTAAAAATATAGAACATTTCCATATATTTTTTTTAAAATCTAGGACCTATAAATTACATAGTGAATTTTGAGAATGAGTGATGGTAGCAGATCTGCATTCCGATACAGATAATTCTTCTTATGGGAAGTGACATCCTAATTTTTCTTACATCTACCACTACACTGCATTCTCTTCATTGATAGTTTTATGTCAGTCTGTTTCTGATGTTATTTCCTGCAAGAAATAAAAACATTTTAGGAATAAAAATAGAAGGAAAATAGTAGAAAAAGGAATTCGTATACCTCTGTATACTGTATGTGTGCTTTTTTTTCACTTGTTCCTTATGTACTCTAATTACTGGTAACTTGTGGCAGTTAGTTTGCTGCTAGTTTAGTTCTATCCTAAGTTCATATACTTTTTCCTCCACAAGTGATTTAATGTGTTATTCCACCCTCTCTTTGTTGGTTAAAAAAAAACCCCTTCAACAATTGATTAGATTGTGGCATTCATCTTGCATTCATGATGCTTTACTAACAAATCAACTTGTTCTAATGGGTTGGGTGCTAAGATTGTCAGACCATGGTTGACGTAAATTGTTCCAACCCATAATCTAAAGGAAGCAGGGCCTGGCTATAACTTTGCCTGTGCCTATGGCATATCTCTATTCATTCCCTGCAGCAATTCACCTGACATATTCTCCACGAACAGTTATGGATAAACATAACTGGTTTTGTTCCTTTGTTTGTTTCATGTGTTGTGTCAATGGTGGAAGCTTTCAGCTTATGCAAGACAATCCAGTTATCTTCTACAACAGAAAAGGTTGGCTTGAACTGCTGAAATTACAGACTTGAATAAGATATGGGCCATCATGGTATGGTCACTAGAGAGTTGGTAGGGTGATGTGGTACCTTTGTAAAGGAGGAAGAACCTGTATATTGAGAAAGAGGGAGGGAGAGAGGGAGAGAGAGAGAGTAAGCGAGCAAGTGAGAGAAGCAGCATATGTTAATATAGTATATATTTATTGCGATCAATGAACCAGAAATTAAACCAACACTAATTAAAATAATATTTAACCAAACTATCCTTCCTTAATGATGAAAAGGAACTGAACTGTAGCAATTTATTCAATGTAAGATAGAAGTAGAAAAGTCCTCATGCCTTGAAAGGTTAATTTTATTTTAGAGCTGCCAAAAGAAGAAAAGGAAAGAGGAGGAGAAGGAAAGAAAGAATAGTGAGGATTAAACTAGCAATTCTTCCCCAGTGAATTTTCCTTGCAGCATCCTATAAGCTTTTTTAGTTATGATAAGGAACCTTTTCTTGAGGTAGATTATCTAGTTTGGGACTTAGGTATAAGTGTGGGGGCACCCATGAGCATTCAAAAGTTAACTATTTATTCTTAAAGTGTGTCACCTGTTTGAAAATGATGGCATGGCATTGTCCATGAGGGAAATATTGGTTTTGATCCCTGGTGATCATCCAATTCTCTGACGCACTCCCCACCCCCAAACAGAGCAGCTACCCTGTTATGTCGGCCACCCAAGTAACTAATAGACTAATTGGATTTCAGATAGAGCTTTGAGTTGTTCTTGGATACCTGCTATATGATCAGACCAAAGCCTTGGTGGCTTCATGGAATGGGAAAGCAACCATGGTCTCGGATTGCATTGCGCCTGAGCAGTTTGTCTGTGCCCATGGTTCCTAGCACTTCACATGGTATATGGAGAAATTGAGGAAGTTAAAAAGGTCTAAGAGATGCCTATCTTGTAGTAATAACATAATTATTTTTTCATTCCTACTGTATCTGCAGATAGTTACCCGGTGGTTCTATTTGATGTGACCTGTTTTTTTCTCAGAGAAAGTAATACTGGGTCGTATCTGAAGGGTACCTGTGAGGAATATGTTGCATAACTAGTAGATAAAGTCATTCACATTCACTGTATGTTAGACCCAAGTTTTAAGACAGTGTGGGAAAGGTTTGATTCTGTTGTATCTATGGAAGTGGAGAGGGCTCTGGTAGCTGCTACTTGGCTATCTCTGTGTGTCTTCTGATTGGGTCTGGAGATATAGAAGAAAGATGGCAGAATGTGGGGGTGGAGTGAAAAAGGGGGGTCAGCCTAGAATCATATGTAGCCATAAGACAACTAAGTCTATCCTCCCCCAAGTGACATTGAATATTATCTAAGTTTAAATAAGTTCTGACAGTTAGTCGAGAGAATTCCTGCACATAGCAGTTTTTAGCAATAAATCTGTTTAATCAAACGTTCAATGTGGACCTGCTTTTTTCCCCATCTGACAGGCAGTAATTAATAACTTCTTCATGAAGATGGTGGTTCCATTCGCTCTTAAGAAGGCAGTGGTGTACTCTCTCCTGAAGGTGCCATTTCTTGACCCAATCACTCTGAGAAGCTTCTGTCCAGTCTCCAGCCTCCCCTTTTGGGAGAAGGTTATGAAAAAGGTGAATGCATGGCAGCTGCAAAGGACCCTGAATGAGGCATATTATATGGACCCTTTCCAGTCAAGATACAGGCCTGGTTACAAGACTGAGATAACAGTGATAGCTCTTAGATTACCCCTGGTGGGAGTGGAATGGGGTAGTACATCCTTCATCATTCTTCTTGACCTCTCAACAGACTTCAATATCACAGAACAATCATGGTCTCCTTCTGGCCTGTCTTCAGGATTTAGAGATGGACAGCACTATGATGTTCTGCCTTTCCTTCTTCCTCCAGGTACCAATTGGTGAAAGAGATTCATGGACCCTACTTTGTGCGGTGCCCCAGGGTTTATTTCTCTCTCATCTCTTATTTAATATCTACATGAAGCTACTGGGTGACATGATCCAACAGTTTGGAGTGAGGTTCTAGCAATCTATTTTGGGTGGGAGAAGGCAAGTTTGAGTTAATCAGCTTTCACAAGAAATAAAATACATTTTAACTTCTTTTGGGCAGTTCCCTGAGAGCTGCCTCATTGTATTAATGTTGATAACTGTAACCTTTCAGGTCTTTCTTCAACCATTCCACCTTGACTCTCCTGTCCACTTTTCTTGGTGTTCTATTTAAGTCTCTTAAGCATGAAGCAGTAACTGGAATGGCTTCTTCCCTTGCCATTCCCATCATTTGGCACCCTGCTTGCCATGGTGTGTTTCTGCAGAACATAACTCTATGTGGCAGCCCTGCTCAAATCACTAATGGCGCTGGATTGCTAAGCTAAAATTTGTTCCCAACTATGCAGTAGTATAGTTGAAAACCTTTTTGCTCCCCCTCCCATTTGTTTTAAAATGCCACAGTTCCATTATTCTATTGGAGAGACCTCTTCGCGTCCAACTGTTTCAGTAGCAGGTCCTGTGAGAAGAGAAAAAAAATGACTTGATGACTTTGCACAAACAAAAGGATGAGGATAACATTGACAGAATTTTTGTCAGTTTCACCTTCTCCTTCAATCTCAGAAGAGCAGATGCAAAGGGTGAAGCTCTTCCCTCTTTTTCTTTCTTTATCATTTTTTGCAGCAGGGTGATAAAAGGGATTCTTCTTATTATTGCTGCATTTCAAGTCAACAAAAGTGAAGTCAATTCTGGATCATCTTCAAATGTGCTTCTGAAGGTTTGGGGAATAAAACACTGGCAGTGCGAAACTTCCCTCAAGCTGAATTTTAAAATTTGATTACATCACACCTTCTTCAAATAGAGCAAACCTTTAGAAATAATTTATAAATAGGTTTTAGTTGTTCAGTTAGCCTCGTATTTAAAGAATTGAAGCAAAAGCTTTTTTAAAGTGATTTTTTATTGATTATTGATTAAGAAATATTATCAGGTAATTAAATTAACATAAACCAAGGATGCAGAGAAGGGAAAAAGACATAGAAAATATAAACAAAGAGCCGAGGTGGCACAGTGGTTAGAGTGCTGTACTGCAGCCATTTCAGCTGACTGTTATCTGCAGTTCGGCTGTTCAAATCTCACTGGCTCAAGGTTGACTCAGCCTTCCATCCTTCCGAGGTGGGTGAAATGAGGACCCAGACTGTGGGGGCGATATGCTGACTCTCTAAACCTCTTAGAAAGGGCTGAAAGCCCTATGAAGGGGTAAATAAGTCTAACTGCTATTGCTAAACAAATCCACTAAAATATAATAGATAGTACTGCAGTAGTACAAATTTATCATATCTGCAAAGAATTATCATGTTATAGTCTATTGCCATGGACATAAACCATAAAACATATCCAAATTTGATAAAACTGTGGTTCCCCACTTCTGATGTTTTATTAGTTTAACTTTTTTTTCTAATGTGGCAATTAAACAAGCCTTGTTAAGCCACACGCCATTTTAATTATTTAGAGAAGAATCTTGAATATTGTATTTTTAAACTTTCCTTCTTCTATGTATAATTCTGACTGGGATTAGTTGCTTGGCTAGTCATAAAATTACCAGTTTTGACATTTTTCACAGTTGCAATCAGTGGTGAGTTGCCAATTTTTTTTACTCGGGCACACTCCTGTGCACTCCTGCGTGACGCTTCTGCGCATGTGGGCACAGAAGCATTGGGCACCTTCCGCCGCTGCTATTACCGGTTCGGCCGATCTGGGTCAAACTGGGAGGAATCCACCTCTGGTTGCAATCCTTCATTCACAAGAAAGAAACATTTTCTTTTCATGAGATCCTGGCTGCTAGTAGGTGAGACATTAATTCCTAGAAGTGATTGTAGGTTTGTCTTCCTTCAATATAACAATGTTCTTTAATATTCCCCAGTTCAACCTTTCTTGCTTTGTGTCCTTCTGATGTGTTCAGCTGGTATGATGATGGAATTATAGCCAGGGCCGGATTTTCCTATAGGCTAACTAGGCTTCAGCCTAGGGCCTCAAGATCAAGAGGGGCCTACATTCAAATTGTTAGCAAAATTAAAATTACACTATTCTAAAAACAGTGAACACTAAAACACTGAACCGAAAATAAGGAGAAATTCTATGCATATGACTAATAAACAAACATAAAAATGTATTGGTTAAGATCGTTCCAGCACCGCGGCAGTTGGGGAGCCCGCCCATGTTCCTGGCACCGGCGGTCGGGTGAAAGGCGCGGCCGCTCCCAGTAGCCGCCCTGTTGACGTGGAGCCCACCAGCGGCCAGGCAGGTGAGGGCGAGGGAGCCGAGCCGGGCAGCTGAGCGCAGCAGGGGAGGCGGCTGGCCTCACTGCCTTTGCCGCAGAGCAGAGCCGCCCTCTGTCAGGAGGCCAGCTATATATATTAAATAAAGAGGTAGTATTTTGTGATACAGAAACTAATAAACAATAAGATGCAATAAGATACATTTAAAACAAAGGCATGGAACTCTGATGTTAAACGCATTTCCTTACTTTGCTCATAGGTATTGATTCATTCTGAGATCCTGCATACAGGTTCTAACTTCAGTTTAGAAAGGAAGGAAGCTAATGAAAAACAGAAAATGGAGCAAGGTCAAGAATCTTAACAACTGCTACTTAACATTTTCATTTAGCAAGGTCAAAACTTACTTTCTTCTCTTTGATATTTTTTTAATCTAATGGTATTATGGGAAGATTCATGCTTTTCTTCATAGTTTTTACCATATATCAAAGATACACTCATTTATTTTTGCATTTCTAATCAGGTTCATGTTGGTTCATGTTGGTTCCCAAACATAGATGTTTGGTTTATGTCTTCTTGTTTCAGAAATTTGTTGATCTTTGTAATCAAGAATTATCTCTGAAATGTATTGCTTAACTATTGTTAGTTGCATTGTCCTGTGTATCTCTTAGAAGTTTAAGTGACTGAATTATTCTGATTCTGCAAAACTTTTCATACTAGACATTTCCATACAAAGTTTCTGCACTGCTTTGAATTGATTTCCTGTGTGAACTCACTCTATTGCTTTCCTTGGTGGCTTTGTATATATAGCCATACCCTTACTGGGATTTGAACTAGCTGATGAGAACTAAATAACTAAGTTGGCTAGCTGATGAGAGCTAAATAGCTTGAAATAGATCTATACTAGTCTCCCTTTATTTATTTATCAGCACAAATACAACAAAATGTAACAAAAAGGCAACAGTAAAAATATTGGGTTTCTGCCTGGATGGTCTCTTGTGACGAGCCGAAGGACAGAGAATGGAAGTAGTGATCTTCCTCCCATATTTGGGCATACCGGGGGTTGTAATATATATTGCTTAGCTAGCTCATCTCCGATGTATCTAAAACTGCATATAAGTTTCTCTTTTTTTCATTTGTTGTACTGAAGTTCTGTGGAGCTTGCAAGTGAATTGTTTTCTTAGTGAGCTGGGACATTACTTAGCTTGCTAAAGCCAGCATCTTCCATCTCGGTTCCACCACAAAACTGCGGTAGACAAAAGCGCGCTTGACGAAAGCGCGTACATGACGTCATCACAGCGCGACGAAAACATCGCGCTGTGAGCAGTAAATTTAAAATTAAAGCGAAAACCTTACCCTAACCCCCACAAACCTAACCCTAAACCTAACCCTAAACCTAACCCTTAACCTAACCCTAAACCTAACCCTAAACCTAACCCTTAACCTAACCCTAAACCTAACGCTAACCCTTAACCTAACGCTAAACCTAACCCTAACGCTTAACGTAACCCTAAACCTAACCCTAACCCTTAACCTAATCCTAAACCTAACCCTAAACCTAACCCTTACCTTTATGTGAATCGGCTTGCTTTAATTTAATTTTAATTTCAATTTAATTTATTTTTAATTTTTTTTGTCGCGCTGCTGATGACGTCAGGTACGCGCTTTCGTCGAGCGTGGTTTTGTCTACCGCAGTTTTGACGGGTCACGTCCATCTCTACCTACTCAATGAAACAGGTTGTGTCTTAGAATAGTGTCAATTCTAGATTCTTTTGGTTTGGTCCCCCTTGTTGATGGAAGTCAAATACAATGGCACTGATTCTTTAGCACTTACTGACTTACTAACTATAAGGATAGTGAATTGTAGCTAGTTAGGATTTGCTTTATTTGCCAACTTTGTTTATTGCCTGTCTGCTCTTTACCTAGAAGAGCAGCTCAGTGGATTGGTGAAGACAGTGGAAACAGTGGAATGTGGGGAGAGAGGGTGTGGTTGTGTGTGTATGCCACATTCGTAAACACAGCTTCATGCACACATATGCATTCACCCACCACTTCCTCAGCCTGGTTCTGAATGGGCTGTGGATCGGCACTTGGCCCAGATCAGGATTTGGGAACCCCTGATCTAGCAGATTGCTAACCTGGAGTCATTTGCTTTTATTTTCTCATTCATATTACACATGTTTTTGAGTCTACATGGTAACAGAGTTATTAGTTAGAAGCTAGGTTTTGCCTAATCTCTTCATGTATTTCTTATAAATAAATCTCATTTCTGTTATAGTTATAAAACCTGTTTTAGTAATCACTGCTCAATTCCTCCTTCCCAGAATGCTGGGCAGAGTGCTTCACAACCTCTAAAACTGCGACAATATTATCACCGAACTTCTAAAGACTCCTAATCAAATTACAGTATTTTAAAAGTGGAAGGCACTCTCTTAGCATAATTTCATTCCTTTTTAACTCTCAAATTATACTAACGGGAGAATTTGCAAACCCTTTAATTCAACATGCCACTCTTTTTCAAAAGAAACTAAATACTATTTTGGCTTATGAGAATGTCAAATTGCAATTTTTATAAAATGATACCTGTTTTGGTAACCTGCTGGGTTTTCAAATTGAAATATGCCATGTGTTATATCATTTCTTGTATATTGTGTTGCATTCTATAGTCGGGCAGCTGGAATAGTGCCATTGAAATAAAACCCTAACCCAATCAGATACAAATTAGCAGCCTCCCCCATTGGCCACCAATTGATTTCTATATCCCTCCTCAGAAAAAGGGGTGGGTTTTTTTTGCTAATGTTGTAAAATCCATTAATCCTCCTTCATAGTAAAAATAAAAATTCTAGAAATCTAGGTAATCCGTTGATCTTAATGCACGCCCAATTATTTTAAAGAAAACAATAAATTGCAAATAATCAAGCAAACTGTACAATACACTGGGGGAAAATTAAGAATAAGGGGAGTAAAATGTTAGAAATTCTATTGCCATATATTCTGCTTAAATGGAAAATCAGCAGAATGGCAGACTGAGACGCAGCTAATGGGAAATGAAACTCGTGATCAGAAATGAGAAATGAAAGTTGCTTTGGGTGTAGCATACTTGAATGCAAATCAGCCTCATGCTGCAGTGAGCAGGTCTGAATGGTGCAGTGCCACTGAAGACTGGGGTTGATTACTGATTAAGCAAGAAAGGCTTCAGATGTGCATTGCCTATAAATAATATGTCAGTGAGAAAGGCTGTTGGTGGTGTTAGGAAACAAGCTTGGAAAATCAGGGAAACACAGAAAACTAGCATTTTCACTGCATTCTCAGAAAGGTTTAAGGTTTTAAGGTTTTATTTGGTTTGTATGCCGCCCTATATCCAGAAGACTCAGGGCGGCTAACAATCAGAAGGGGAAGGGATACAAAAATAAAAATAAAAGACAACAATTTAAAATACAATAACAGTCGTAACCTCGGATAGGGCTGGAAAATTCAACAGCCCCTGCCGGAACAGCCAGGTCTTAGTTGCTTTGCGGAAGGCCGGAAGGGTGGTAAGGGTCCGGATCTCAATGGGGAGATCGTTCCAGAGGGCCGGAGCAGCCACAGAGAAGGCCCTCCCCTGGGAAGTTGCCAGCTGACATTGGCTGGCAGATGGAATTCGGAGGAGGCCTAGTCAGTGGGATCTAATAGGTCTTCGGGAGGTGATTGGCAGGAGGTGGTCTCTCAAGTAACCAGGTCTGATACCATGTAGAGCTTTAAAAGTAACTACTAGCTGCCAATGGGCAGCCAGTGCAGCTCACGGAGAATAGGTGTAACGTGGGTGTACCGAGGTGCACCCACAATCACTCGCGCGGCTGCATTCTGGACAATCTGAAGTCTTCGAACACTCTTCAAGGGCAGCCCCATGTAGAGCGTGTTACAGTAGTCCAGTCTTGAGGTGACGAGGGCGTGAGTGACTATCCGAAGGGCCTCCCGGTCCAGGTAGGGTCGCAATTGGTGCACCAGATGAACCTGGGCAAAGGCCCCCCTGGTCACAGCCGACAGATGATGTTCTAGAGTCAGCTGTGGATCCAGGAGGACTCCCAAATTGCGAACCCTCTCTGGGGGGCATACAATTTCACCGACAGGCTGAGAGATGGAATAGCTGGACCATCTTTGGGAGGGAGCATCAATAGCCACTCGGTCTTGTCGGGATTAAGCGCAAGCTTGTTCATTCCCATCCAGACCCTAACAGCCTCCAGGCACTGGCACATCACTTCTACTGCTTCACTGAGTTGGCATGGGGCGGACAGATACAATTGCGTATCATCCACATATTGATGATATTTAATCCCGTGCCGGCGTATGATCTCACCCAGCGGCTTCATGTAGATGTTAAATAGGAGGGGGGACAGGACCGAACCATGCGGCACCACATAATTGAGGGGCCTAGGGGTCGATCTCTGCCCTCTGACCAACACCGACTGCGACCTGTCCAAGAGGTAGGAGGAGAACCACCGAAGGATGGTGCCTCCCACTCCCACCTCCTGCAACTGTCGCAGAAGGATACCATGGTCGATGGTATCGAAGGCCGCTGAGAGGTCAAGAAGCACAAGGATAGAGGAGTGACCTCTATCCCTGGCTCGCCAGAGATCATCGATCAGCACGACCAAAGCAGTTTCCGTGCTGTAACCAGGCCTGAAACCGGACTGAAAGGAATCCAGATAATCGGTTTCATCCAAGGACCGTCGGAGTTGAAAGGCCACCACTTTCTCGACAACCTTCCCAACAAAGGGGAGGTTGGAGACTGGACGATAGTTACTCAAAATGGCTGGATCCAGAGAAGGTTTCTTCAGGAGGGGTCTCACCACTGCATCCTTTAGGAGGTGTGGGGAGGACCCTTCCTGGAGAGAGGTGTTAACTATCATCTGGATCCAGCCACATGTCACCTCCCTGCTGGTCGAAACAAGCCAGGGCGGACACGGGTCCAGTATACAGGTGGAGGCACTCACCGCTCCCATGGCCTTGTCCACTTCCTCAGGAGTGACAAGTTGGAACTCGCTCCATAAAATTCGCTCAAGACCTTCCCCGGTACCTCGGCTGGTACCGTGCAATTGGAGTCCAGATCTGTCCGAATCTGAACGACTTTATCCGTTAGAAACTGAACAAATTCCTCAGCTCTACCTTGTAAAGGGTCGTCCGCATCCCTCCCTTTCAAGAGGGAACAGGCTATTCTAAACAAGGTGGCTGGGCGCGATTCAGCGGATGCAATAAGAGCGGCAAAATGCGCACATTTTGCCGTCCGTATTGCCACGAGATAGGTCCTGATAAAGGCTCTCATCAGTGCTCGGTCTGACTCAGAGTTACTGGCCCTCCAGTGGCGCCCTAGGCGTCTCTTTTGGCGCTTCATCTCCTGGAGTTCCTCAGTGAACCAAGGAGCTCCAAAGTTCTACAGAAGAGGTCCTTATGTCAGTGAGTTATCTATTGACCAGTTTTAGTCAAAACCTATGTTTTATACAATGCCAAAACCCCAATATAAATAAAAGCACTGATTTTCATTATACCCATCAATATGAAAAGAAAAACAATGAAAGATCAAGCTTGAGGAGGAAATGTACATTTTTTTAAATGCAGTATAAATAGCAATAGCAATAGCACTTAGACTTATATACCACTTCACAGTGCTTTACACAGTGCTTTACTAAGCAGTTTACAGAGTTAGCCCATTGCCCCCAACAATTTGGGTCCTCATTTTACCCACCTCAGAAAGATGGAAAGCTGAGTCAACCTGGAGCCTGGTGAGATTCGATCTGCCAAATTGCAGGCAGCCAGCAGGCAGCAGAAGTAGAAGAGTGCAGTACTGCACTCTAACCACTGTGCCACCACAGCACCCGTATATAGAGGTAGTCCTTGCTTATTTGGCCACTCATTCAGTGACCATTTGAAGTTATGACAAGGGAAAAAACCTCTTTATGTCCTGTTTATGGTAATTTATGACTTTTACAACATCTATGTCACATTACAATCAATGCATGTTGTCTTGTGTCTGATGTGTGGTTTTTCATCTATTGAAGAGCAGAATAATGAGAGAGAGAGAGAGAGAGAGAGGGAGGGAGGGAGGGAGGGAGGGAGGGAGGGAGAGAGAGAGAGAGAGAGAGGGAGAGAGAGATTGAGATTCAAGAAAGTAAGCTGTTACTCATCTACACATCAAAAGCAATGTGATCATTATGGCATGTGAAGTTGGAGGAAACCAAGTGATTTTATAGGCAATTTCACCTTTGCCTGATCCTTTATCCCCCACCTTCCACTACAATCACCCTGCAGAGTGGACAGATTAGTGAGAAAGAGATTTAAAGAGGGTAAGCAGTTTGCTATTCTCCACATTTGAGTTAATGTGATTCTATCAGCAGAGGGAAAGGGTCAGGCAAAGGAGATATGTCCTACAGAAATCACTAGCTTCCTCCCCAGTTGCAGACTGGAAAGACTTGGAAAAAGGAGCTTTCAAGAGAAGGCTAGGGATGCTTTGCGAGTTGACAATAGGTTGTTTGAACAGCCGGTCCCTGGTTCCCAGCCTCAGCTGCAGCATGATTGCATTGAATTCACATTCAATGTGTACAAGACACTAAGCTGGCACTCAAGGATACCTAAGGTCAGGGTAGTGGTTTATAGGCAAACAAAACCTACAGCTATGAAACTGACTAGTCTTGTCTCTTTCTAGCTGAAAAGCACAATCACTGCCTTTTAATTTCTCCTTTAGCAAATGCTTCACTTAGTGTCAGAGTAGCTGGTCCTAGTTAGATTCATTAAGTGATGATTATCTACATATACAAAAATATTTACCATTCTTATGATTCTTATAAGACAAAATTTAAGACTGATTTCAACCAAAAAGAGGATGAACTCAGTATGACATTGTTATAGCCCAGCAACAGCCTGTGCTGCGTTCTAATTAGTCGGGCGAAGCACAGCCTGTGATTGGAGGTTCTAATGACAGTTGGTGACCTGAGGGTATAAATACCGGACAGTTGTAACGGATTTCTGAATCACTTGTCATCTTGTCATCTGGTACTAATAAACATAATTACTCTCATGATCCATGGCTCCTGCGTTCCTTTCACCCAATCTTTAAAACTGGCGACGAGGGTGGGATACTCGATTCCGCAGAGCCTGGACTAAGAATAAAACTAAACAACAACGAACACTAAGCCACTCGCAACGCAACCAAGCAAACGCGAACGGAAAATACTTTGAAGACCTGTCAGAGCTGCAGCAGCAGTTGCCACCGCCTCAGGTTTCGCCTCCGATCATGCCAACCTGAGTAGATCCACAGGCGCGGACTCCATCAGTCACAGGGATGGGCAACCTACGCTTAACCTTGGCTGGAGCCGCCGCCTCTGCTCAGGGACGAGCTACGAATCGCGTTGGCTCAACCGTGGCTGAAGCTGCCTGTCTGCCTGCCTCTCTGCCACGAAGATCTACCAGACACAACTCTAGAGTCTCTCCGGTCTACTGTTAGCTACTGTTACAAATGTTCGTGTTGCAATAAACGGTTACTGTTGCCTAAGAAGCCTCTGATTCTAGCATACAGCTTTCCAGCCTGCTCTACTGCCTCCCGAGAAGCCATAGACATAGACGCTGCAGTCTTTCTTCCTCCAGAGCCAACCGCTGCTCCACCTGGGTTTTCCACAGCTGCCAGCCTTCCAAGGCCATTTGCATTACAAAGCTGCTTGCCTCCCAAGGAGCAACGCTAGTAACTCTGGCCACTCAAAAGCCTGCCTGCTGCCTTCCAAATGATCTCCGCTCTCTAACAGAAGCCTCCACAGCCATTTCAGAAGCCTACCATTCTCTGCAGCAAAAGTCAGCAGAAATCCTGTCAGCTAAATCCTTCCAGCAACAGGGAACCTGCCTGCATGCCGATCGAGCAAAGCCAATCACAAACTTACAAGTTATACTGCCTCCCTGCCGCTGCTGGCCGCTGTTAGATTCAGGAGCGAGCCAAAAGGACTTGATTGAAGGTCCTGAACCAGTTAACTGGTGGGGGGGAATGCAAATGTGTATATGTAAATGGTGTATATGCAAATAGGAATATGAGGATGGAGTGTCTGGTTAACTGGGGGGAAGGAGAGAACACAAATTTGTAGGTGTTGAACATAAACACAAGAACACAAAAATGCAAATAAATTGTAAATGTTAAACATGAACACAAGAACACAAAAATGCAAATAAATTGTAAATGTTGAACATGATACCAAAAAAAAAAAATGCAATTAAATTGTAAATGCAATAAATAAATAGATTAAAAAAAATGCAAACAAATAACCCACTAATTGACACGTATGTAAATAACTGGGGGGAAGGAGTGTTATAGCCCAGCAACAGCCTGTGCTGCGTTCTAATTGGTCGGGCGAAGCACAGCCTGTGATTGGAGGTTCTAATGACAGTTGGTGACCTGAGGGTATAAATACCGGACAGTTGTAACGGATTTCTGAATCGCTTGTCATCTTGTCATCTGGTACTAATAAACATAATTACTCTCATGATCCATGGCTCCTGCGTTCCTTTCACCCAATCTTTAAAAGACATGATGATTTTTAAGCCCTCTGGTTATATGGGGAATTTTCCAATGCTTTTTGGTTTCACACAGCATTTTATATTCATATCCCAGCATGATGGTGCAGTGGTTAGAATGCAGTACAGCAGGCTAACTCTTGTCTACACCCAGGAGTTTGATCCTGACAGAGCTTAAGGTTTACTCAGATGTCCATCCTTCCAAGGTCAGTGAAATTAGGATCCAGATTGTCGAGGGCAATATGCCAACTCTTAGAGAGGGCTGTAAAGCAAAGTGGAGCAGTATAAAAGTCTGAGTGCTATTTCTATATCCTTTTCATTCTGAACTAGTCCATCTTTATCTGTTCTCACTGGCTTTCTTATCTGTGAGATTCCCAGGACTTGACATTCAGATTTGGCAGCAACATCAGAGGATCATCTTCTGATATATCAGCTGTCTTCTTTGGAATTCATTGCCAAGGTCTTATGTTTTTTAAAACTGTTAGTTTCTCCAAGATAGCCTCTATAGGTTCATGCCTTCCTTCAGAGGCAGTTGTCTGGCTTTTCTAATGCTCAGAAACTCAAATTAAGGGATGCAGTCCAAGATTCATGGTCCATATTTTGAGGCTCTCAAAAAGGTATTGCTGAACCATGCTTTATAATAGAACAGAAAAACAGAAAATTATGAAAAGTATTTATATTGATCATATTTAAGTTAATTGGATACCATCATTTATATAACGTGACCTATCTACCTATAGTAACGTCCCTGAACTATAAAAGCCTATGCTGTCCTGCTTTAAATGGACCTCTGGTAGGGCTTTAATCCCTTCTCAAAGTGAATGGGGCCAAATGGTCAGCTTGTTTATATTTGGAAAGACTCGGGTACAAAATGTACCCTAGGATTTTAAAACACTTAAGATACCCCTTTAAGCCTTAACATTTCTGAGCCCCCATCCAAACACCATTCCTATCCACTATTAAAGTACAGTATTTGATGAATGGAAACTGTACATTCCCATGAGAATGTAAACATCCATGTAAACTTCAATTAATGATTTCTATATCGGTTTCACAGAAAAGCTTCGGAATTATTTCAAAGGTGAATACAAGAAAACTGTGGCCTTCTTTAGCATGATAAGGATATGCTTACCGTATATACTCGAGTATAGGCCGACTCGAATATAAGCCGAGGCACCTAATTTTACCACAAAAAACTGGAAAAGTTATTGACTCGAGTATAAGCCTAGGGTGGGAAATGCAGCAGCTACCGGTAAATTTCAAAAATAAAAATAGATACCAATAATGTTTTTGAATATTTATTTCAAAGAAAAACAGTAAACTAGCTCTGTAAGTGGAAAAGAGGGTCAATAAAAACAATATGGTATCAACAATAACTTTAAAAGTACAAAAACCTTAGCTCATTCAGCAACCAAGCGAAAACACAAGAGTTAAAATCCTTCAAAACTCATACAAAGCGCTGTCTTCACTGCCATCCATAGCATTACTAATGCCACATTTCTTGAAGGCGCATTGCACCATGTCCTCCGGAATCTCTTCCCATGCATCACGAACCCACTTTGCTATCAATTCTATGTCGGGCTTCATCAGATTTCCACCTTTTGTCAGTCGGGCTTGACCAGATGACATCCACTCATGCCACATCTTTCTCACACGGTCTTTAAAAGGTTTATTTAAACACACATCTAGCAGTTGCAATACAGATGTGTTTTCCAAGTCAGCTTTCTTTTTCCGCCATTCCCTCACTTGTTTTTCATCAACACAAAATTCCCTACTTGCAATACTGTTATTGCCAATACTGTTATTGCCATCCATAGCATTACTAATGCCACATTTCTTGAAGGCGCATTGCACCATGTACTGCAATGGGCTCTACATGGGGTTGCCCCTGAAGTGCATCCGGCGACTACAGTTAGTCCAAAATGCAGCCGCGCGAGTGATAGTGGGCGCACCACGGTTCGCCCACGTTACACCTGTCCTCCGCGAGCTGCACTGGCTACCTGTTGGTCTCCGGGTGCGCTTCAGGATACTGATGACCATCTTTAAAGCACTCCATGGTAGTGGATCTGGGTACTTGAGAGACCGCCTTCTGCCGATTACCTCCCTAAATCGACCAATTAGATCTCACAGACTGGGCCTCCTCCGAATTCCATCTGCCAGTCAATACCGACTGGCGACCACGCGGAGGAGAGCCTTTTCTGTTGCTGCTCCAACCCTTTGGAACGAGCTCCCCATGGAGATCCGCACCCTCACCACTATCCAGACCTTCCGCGCAGCCCTCAAGATCTGGCTCTCCCAGCAGGCCTGGGGATAGGTTCCTAATTACCCGCCCAAGTGTTTGACTGTTGAATGAAAGTTGGGTTTTTATTACTTTTCTGTTGTTCACATATTGTTTTGTTTTGACCTTGCACCTCCCCTCCCTTGTCGCTGTAAGCCGCCCTGAGTCCCCTCAGGGAAAAGGGCGGCATATAAATCCCAATAAATACCTAAATACCTAAATACCTATTGCTTTCTTCTGCTCTTGACACAACCTTAAGTTTGAAACCAGCTTCGAATGACCTGCATTTTTCTTTTGGTCCAGGATTACCGGTAGAAGTATTGGGATCCATTTCTAATAGGATTAAAAAAAAAAAAAGACTTGTTCGGGTACCGTATCTTTTGAGGCCTAATGCAGGCTGATATTACAGAAAGTGATGACATGATTGTTTGCATAGAGCAGCCTGTGTTAGGGCTCATAATATACATTCTACCAGTGTCCTGCCTGTGCCCATTAAATATACAGCCTGCCTGTGCCCATTGAATATACAACCTGCCCTGTGTCCATTAATTATACAGCCTGCCTATCTGTCTATCTAGTTATGGTCTCGCTTTCTCTCTCTCATTCTCCCTCCCTCATCTCATTATCATCTATCTCAGTGTTTCTCCACCTTGAAGACTTGAAAGTATGTGGACTTCAACTCCCAGAATTCTGGGAGTTGAAGTCCACACACTTTCAAGTCTCCAAGGTGGAGAAACCCTGATCTATCTAATTAATATAATTATTTCTCCCTCTCTTTTTCACTCTCTCTCCAGCGCACACATGCAAATGCATAGGGCAGCCCACCTCACACACAGGTAACTCCGGGCGGCTTACAACATTATGATGCACGTCTCCCCATAGCAGAGGAGATGGGGAAGCCGGGGGCCCGGAGATCACCCGGGGGATGCCGAGGATACCCCAACTCAGCCCTCTTCCTGCTCCAATCATGTGCCGCTACTTCCTCTGAGCGCGGCGCTTTACTCACTCCTCGGAGCGTTCGCAACTTCGCTCCTTCCAATTTCTCGGCCCAGGAGGCTTGCCGGGCTCCACCTACCCCGGGCCCCCATTGATTCAGCGGGCCGAAGAACGCGAGAGGGGTGCGGTTGGGAGGGAAAAGCGCTTGGTGCGAAGGACTTTCTTCCAACCAGCGGAACCCCCTGGAGCAATTGGGCTGCGATCGGTGGCCGTCCTTGCTACAATCCGCGCCGCCTGCCACAGCGTTGTTGGAATCTGCGGGTGAAATTACTTTAATCAGTGGGATAAAGTTCTTTCTTTCGCTCGCCTGAGCTCTGATGAGGGGGAAAGAGAGGACTTTCCTTACGCTCACATCAGAGCTGGGGGGGGAGAGAAAGGACTTTATCCCACTGATTAAAGTAATTTCACCCGCAGATCCCAACAACGCTGTCAAGATGAAGATCTCTTGAATTAGATTCCGCTGATGAGGCGGGCGGCGCGGATTGTAGCAGGGATGACCTCCGATTGCAGCCAGCGCAGCCCCTGGCGCAATTGGGCTGCGATCGGTGGCCGTCCTTGCTACAATCCGCGCAGCCCCTGCCACATCAGCTGGAATCTAATTCAAGAGATCTTCATCTTGACAGCGTTGTTGGGATCTGCGGGTGAAATTACTTTAATCAGTGGGGTAAAGTTCTTTCTTTCGCTCGCCCGAGCTCTGATGAGGGGGAAAGAGAGTCCTACGACTCGAGTATAAGCCGAGGCGGCTTTTTTCAGCCCAAAAAGTGGGCTGAAAAACTCGGCTTATACTCGAGTATATACGGTATTACTTTTTTGTTGTTGGCATGGAAGAAAACTACACCTGGCAGAGTTTATAAATAAGAGCCTTTAGCCCATATTGTTTGAACTGGGAATTCTACACAGAAATCTTTTGTCTTCTGCCTCTGATTAAATGCAAAATATTAAAAATGATCAGGACTATTTAGATCATAGATCATTTCTATTTTCTGAACTGGAATGTAAGTTAAACCATTAGATACTTTAAAATTGCTTGTATTTAAATTTAAAGGAAAAATTAAACTATGAACTTATTTAAAAGATGTAAGTTAGGATTTGAAACATAAGCAGCAGGAAAAAAAGGCATGACTCTAAAGTTGTATCACATAAATGAAGTTTGATTAAATGGCATTTGGTTAATTAAATTAATTATTCACATTTAAATTTGAAGTGCAAGATTGTTATTGGCTTCAGACATCAACTACAGAAGCAAATCTATAAGGGTCTACTTTAAGCAATTCTTACTATATTATATAAGTGCATTTCATCCAATTATGAAAAAAAAAGAAACTTACGTAGTCTTGAGAGTATGTTGACTTCTGTGTAACAGAGTTTACATTTAATATTTAGTCTGCAATAAAACATTCCACATATTTAAGCTGATGTCCTAGCTGCCTCCCCTACCCATTTACTTTCTATAACTGTTAATCATTTCTGCAAACAAAATGTAAGAGACCTATGGAGCAGTAGAACAGTTGCTGAAAATCCATATACATTACTATCACACATTTACAATTATTCTTGTATAAATTATGAAAATCTGAGTAAAGAGAATAAAGCTGAAATTAAAATAAATGGGATGATATAAAATACTGAATTCAGAATACAGAGCATATTAACAAAAAGAAATTCAATACTGAGACAAGTCTACACTATGGATAGCACATCATTAGAAGAAATTGCAGTGTTTATAAATATATTACAAATATGTAAAAGCTTAAATAGTATAGGTACGTTTGGTATAGCTATAGATAGAAAAATTGAAATACTAAATAAAAGATCTACAAATCACTAAAACAGACCATTCCCAGATAATGATTTCTCATTTAACCCTATTACTGCCATAACGGAAAAGTGCATAAATGAGAAATATATATTCATACTCAATTGACTTGCAAATTGAGTTAGCATTTTCTTTGCTTTAGATTTTAGAGGCTTTCCTTAAAGGTAGAAATCAGGAAATATCTCTAACTTAAAAGTATATATTTGGGGGAAAATATAGCAGCCCATGTAGGGAAATAAATATGGCACATTCCAGTTAAATGTGCATTGGGGAAGAGAACATTGTACAATTCATTTAATCTCATCAACCACAAATCCAGTCAAATCTTCATGCTGTGTTAACATCACAAAAACCAACTATTCAAAAGTCGTTATGTGCAAAATGCAGATCTACATTCCCTCTTTCCCTGTGAGTTTTCACATCAGGAGAAAAAAAAAACCCTTTACTATGTTTCATGATATCTCTTGCCCTTTTCCTTTTATCCAGACCGGTATTATGAGTGACATGTCTGCTGCACCAATCTTTGAAAGATATGTCCTATTGACAGTGAGATCTGAAATGGAGTGGCTTGGTTTTTTTTCTCCCAATCTCTCTTTCTCACAGGTATAATGCCTTTAGGTATCTCTCTCTGTGTGTGTGAGAGAACCAGGAAGACATACAGTATCTGGATTTTGATGTTCGCACAAGATAACAAACTGAGACTGTTTCAGACTAAATTTAACTCCCTTGATGTTAGTTGACCAAGCTCATTGACCCTGTCAAGTACACTTTTGAAAGTGGAACTTGGCTTTATTTAATTCTGCAAATGCTACCTAGCAGCACAAAAGCTTCTACGAGCCCTGTTCTTTCAAACATCATGTTTCAAAAATTCTTTTTTCTGATAAATCTGCTCTCTTTTTTAATAAAAGAGTTTTATATAAAGAGTTTTAATAAAGTGAGTCTTTTTCAGATAATCTCAAATGCCCACTGCTGGTGGCAAAAGCCAACTCAAATAACCAAATGCCTGAGTGTAAATACTATTAAACTCATTAGCCAATTCAAAGTAGACCTCAATGCTAAAACATTTTACTGTTTTTGAGCTTCATTAAATTTGCATTTCCCCCTTTGTGGATTGTATTTTGAATTTGATTGCTACTATTCCCAAGTAAAATCATTAGAACCTATTGTGGTTTCACCAATGAAATTAACTGAATGCTTAAATCCTGAGTGCTTTATGTTTATATTACTAAAAACTCTTTTGATCAGCAGACATTGTTGTATGAATGGTGCACAGTTTACTTCACCAAAATGCAGCCATTAAAGACCTCTTACATTAATAGAGATTCCTTTAAGCTGATCTTGACTCCTGGTGAATTCCTGCACAGGATATATCTTTTTTGACACAATTTCAAATAATTTTAATATTGTTTATCAATCTAGCCCAAAGCCCTGAGATTTCTCAACGGTTTTCCATCAAGTACTAGCCTAACCCATCCCTGTTTATTTTTACAAACTCAGCCAAGGTCTAATAGATGTTGTCACTTACTACATTAAAGGTCCCTTATTGAACCATACTCCTGAACATATATTCTAATTCTTCTAAAACTTCTGCAGTCTCTCTTATAAAAATCATATACTCTCTGCTAACTTCTAAAGTACTACAAAATAGATTTACAAGGATATTTGTGACCCATGTGCTGTCTTTTGAGTTGAGAAGGGAATCTCATCCATATCAAGTTATGGACATTATTCAGTGAACAATATAAATTCATGTGTATAATTTGTACTTTTATTCATTTTAAAATAACAAAAGCAATACAATAAATGACTGGAGAAAATAAAGCAATTTTTATTGGGACATTCCTACAAGTATTTGGAACATTTGAAGCAACATGACAGCTATTTATCACTTTCAAGATTTGTTTTGATTAACATACATTGACTATATTTTTCCGTGGCTATGCTTCATTGGGATATTGGTCTCCAATGAAATATAAATATTAAACATTGCTTAGAGATGCATTTTTTCTGAAGCATATTTTCTCAACCATAAATGGTTTCAGTAAATCACATTTGGAAACAATGAAACATTTGTTATTATAGCCTTGATATTACAGACTTGACTCAACGATTTCATATCATTTGAGGTGCAATCTATTCCATTTTATTTAGTTGCGAAATCATGTCTGACTGATTGCAACCCCATGGACAACGTTCCTCCAGGCCTACCTGTCCTCCACCATCCTCTGGAGTCCATTTAAGCTCACACCAGGGTGTGTTCCTGCCAGTCCACAAATCTACAGTGCCATTTAGAACTGGAGCCAGCTCCCCCCCCCCAACCCATCCGCACATCAAGATGAAGAGTGAGAGGAGGAATTTTGGGAGTTGAAGTCCCCAAAGCTGTCAAGTTTGAACACCGCTGGGTTTTTTTTCTAAAGGTTTAGGGGTGCAAGGGTCTTGTAACTTGACAGCTTTAAGACTTGCATGCTTCAAATGCCAGTTTTTGAACCAACATTGTGGTTGCTAAGCAAGAGCTTGTTAAGTGAGTTTCACCACATTTTACAAATTGGCCACGCCCACCCAGTCACATGGCTGGCAAGCCACTCCTACCTGGTCACATGGCCAGCAAGCCACTCCCACAAAGCAGGTCACACCTACAGAAGAGGTTCTAAAAAAATTTGAAACCCACCACTGGCTCACACCTACTGCTTCAATGACTCCATCCAGCCACCTCATTCTCTATCGTCCCCTTCTTCTTTTGTCCTCAATTTTTCCCATCATTAGGCTCTTCTCCAATGAGTCCTTCCTTCTCATTAGGTGGCCTAATAAAAAAAAGTTAAGCAGGAAAACAGATCTATTTTTAGAGTGTTTAGGGTAAAAAAAAAATCCAAAGACTTTATATCTGTGGATTTTTTTACCTTAAACACTCTGAAAAATAAATGTTTTTCCTGTTTAACTTTTTTTAAATGAAAACAATTTATAAAGTGTTAAAACTATTATCGTACAATCTTATGTATTCAGTTCAGAGCCTGGCAAAGAAGTTTTGCAAAAAACAGACCTATCAACCAGAGTGGAATGAAGAATCAGTAAGTAGAAACCTCTTAGAAACCTCTCTGGAGCAGGAGAGAATGTGAGATTGCTTACAAATATTCCAAACAGGTGCCCCTCATGAGGAGACTGTGAAATAGTTGTGTCTAGTGGGTTTAGAGCTCCAGAGGCATGGGAACAGACATATTGCTCAAAGTGCAGTTGATGCCTTTAAGGACACAAGGTTTGCATACTTCCTTTTCTGGTAACTTTTGAAAATTGTTTTTTAACTGCTTCTCAGAAATCTTTGGTTTGACAAGTTTTACAAGCACAGGTAGAGTTTTCTTCAATACTTAAAGAAAGTTAACTACTTTCTTTAAAAATTTTGGGTGGGGACGGGCAGGGGAACAAAAAACAAAAGAGTGATTAAACTTTGATTTTAGAAAGTTTCAAATGGACTATGGGTTCAGACTTGAAATAAGATTTTGGAATTAATTCTAAAGAATTCTTCCTATGAAAAAATGATTTTTTTAAATTGGATACTAGAAGGAACTAATGATTACAATTAAAGGAAGTAACAGTCAGGTGGAAGGAACCAAGGACAGGATGAGCTACTCAGAATAGTTTCATTATCGTTTGTCAGGTGATGAAGATTTAATAGCTGCCAGCTGATGTAACGTTGTAATCTGTAATCTGTAAACTGATGCAAAGAGGATGATTCAGTAATACAGGTAGTGTATTAACACTCTGGTGGAGTGCACACAGGTCATTTACCCCTTTAAGATGTGTCTATTTAAAGGAGGCCTCTCTCTTTATGTATCTAATTTTCTCTCCTTGTGTTCGTTGGTGAGTGATAAGGAATTTATCTCCATGTATATGTCTGTATATATTTGTATACAAACCACTATTAATTTTATAAAGGCTTTATGTGCTGTCTGCTGTGTCTTGCTCCTGGGTTTATCTCATAATAATAGTCAGGCTGCCCAAACTCTAATATTGTTGCTCTAGGAACAATTTGTAGACTAAAGCACATATCTGCACATTTCCCTGTGAAAGGTTAGAGAGGATCTACCCTAGCTCTTTTCCTGCATACCAAGGATGCCAGCCTAATCTGCCTCTTATTTCCTTGGGAAAAACCCTCCCTCCTGCAATTCTAGGGTAAGAGCCAAGGTGGCGCAGTGGTTAAATGCAGCACTGCAGGCTACTTCAGTTGACTGCAGTTCTGCAGTTCGGCTGTTCAAATCTCACCGGCTCAAGGTTGACTCAGCCTTCCATCCTTCCAAGGTGGGTAAAATGAGGACCTGGATTGTTGTTGGGGGCAATATGCTGACTCTGTAAACCACTTAGAGAGGGCTGAAAGCCCTATTAAGTGGTATATAAGTCTAACTGCTATTGCTATTGCTAATTCTGCACTACATTGATTTAAACTTAAACTTGATTTACAATTACAGAATAATGCAAATGATGATGCTTTATAGATTTATTTATAGATAGATGGTATATGGGAAGAAGAAACAATTTGTTGCATTTTAAGAGGAGATAATTGTTTGTACTTGTGATGAAGTGGAAATTCACATCTTTATACATTTTTGGTTACTATATTCTTATTTTTTTTCTTTTCTATTTTCTCTCTTTTTTGCCCCTTCTATTCTTTCTTTTCATTCTACTTTTTTGGTTTGTGTTGGTTTTTACTGTTGAAATTATAGGTAGTCCTTGATTTACAACCATGAATGAGCCCAAAATTTCTGTTGCTGGGAAAATTATTAAATGTGTTTTGTCCCATTTCTCGACTTTTCTTGCCACAGCTGTTAAGTGATTCACTGCAGGTGTTGAGTTAGTAACATGGCTGTTAACTGAATCTGGCTACCCCATTGATTTTGCTTGACACAAGATTGCAGAAAAGGATCAGGTGTCCATAGGCACATGAGCTTCAAGGCAGTTCCGAATGCAGAGATTTGTCAACGACAAAACTTTCTTGAAATATTTGTATTTTGATGACTTAAGATAGGAACATTTCAAGAGAGTTCCACATTGAGGAGTTTTGTACAGCTCTGAATGCTTTTTAAAAAAAAAATTCTTAGCAGTTATTAAATATTAAGCATGCTATGGGAATCAAGCCTGAGAAAAGAAGCTGTCCAAAATATTGTAGGCAAGACTTTATTCTTCAGGACTGATATTCTGCTCAATGTGCTTCAGGACAGATGAAACAGGTAAGTTAAATTGAACGACCATGGACATCCTCATCATCCTTTCTTTCATCTTCTTTTGTCCATGACAGCTAGTGGGCTGGTTTTACATTACCATGAAATTTTACTTGGTTTGAAAAGATGCTTTATCTCACTAATAAAAAATTGGTGATGTTGAAAGTATTAAAGAGAAAGTTAAGGTCCTTCCTCTCTCTCTTCATGAACAATTTGTTGGGAAAAAAAAGTACTGGTAGCATTGGCACTAGCAAATCATTTCCTTTCTCTCTTCTACTCTTATCAGAAGAGAAGAGGGACACTTCAGGACTTTCTTGTTAGTAACATGACTGTTAACTTAATCTGGCTACCTCATTGATTTTGCTTTTCACAAGATTGCAGAAAAGGATCATGTGACCATAGGATACTGCAACTGTCATAAATATGAGTTAGTTGCCAAGCGTCTGAACTTTGATCATGTGACAATGGAAATGCTGAAAATTAGTGGGGCATTCCGGATGCCAGTTCAACCAATACGGTGCAATGAGGCCCGGCGTCCACTACATGAACACATGCAGTGTGCATGCTCACCTGTGCAGGGCACACATGCATCCTTACCTCTTGTGACTCCTCCACAATGCTCCAACTGCTCTGAGCATCGTGTAGGTGCCGGGCGCTCCGGCCGCATGCGCAGAAGTGTCAAAGAGCTCAAATACAGGTAAGGAGCTCGGGTGGGCGGGTGGGCCCTCTGGAGCATTGTACCAGAATGGTATCCTAACCTGTACCAGGGAATACCGCCTCCAACCCACCACTGCTGACAAATGGTCGTAAAGTCTGAAAAACGATTGTGTCACTTTTTTCAGAGCTGTTGTAACTTTGAATAGTCTCTAAATGAACTTGTAAGTCAAGGACTCTCCATGTTTAAAAAGGATTAGGAGCAACTGAAGGTGGTGGCACTTATTTCCTTTATGTGTCTCTGTTGTCTGAGCATGCGTATGTATGTATTGTATATGACTCTGTCTATGTGTCATATGTGTCTCCTCAGTAAAATGATTTGAGAAAACTTTAAATATCTCCTTTTTTGATTAGGGTAAGAACCTATTCAGTGTTTTGGAAAGCTATAATTCTCAGCTGACCAATTAGAGTGGTCAGCATTCAGCATGGGAATTGTAGTCCAGCTTTAATGAAGACCACACATTCTTCATTGTTGCTTTTGATATAGCTAAACACACTTATAAGGAACACCATTTCAGAACCAAACCTTTTAATTTTTTTTTAAAAAAGAGCATTATATTCTACTAGAAATCTATCCAGGGGAAAATTAAGTCAGCCACCGTCCATGGAGGAGGAAAATGGTTGTGTTTAATACTTAATTGCTACCTTGCTTGAATAAAATAAGTAGCAGCAATGAAGAAAGGAAATCATTTGCAGTGGGTTTCATTTAAAATGGTATCACTATTGCTAGAGGTCTAATGACCAGCTCTGCCAGGTCAGCCAGTTTTCAAAGTAATTATCAAGTAACAAGAAATTCCTGAAGTGTCCCTCTTCTCTTCTGATAAGAGTAGAAGAGAGAAAGGAAATGATTTGCTAGTGCCAATGCTACCAGTACTTTTTTTGTTCATGATGAGAGAGAGAAAGGACCTTAACTTTCTCTTTAATACTTTCAACATCACCAATTTTTTATTAGTGAGATAAAGCATCTTTTCAAACCAAGTAAAATTTCATGGTAATGTAAAACCAGCCCACTAGCTGTCATGGACACAACAAGATGAAAGAAAGGATGATGAGGATATCCATGGCCGTTCAATTTAACTTACCTGTTTCATCTGTCCTGAAGCACATCGAGCAGAATATCAGTCCTGAAGAATAAAGGCTTGCCTACAATATTTTGGACAGCTTCTTTTCTCAGGCTTGATTCCCATAGCATGCTTAATATTTAATAACTGCTAAGAAATGGTTTTTTTAAAAAAAAAGCATTCAGAGCTGTACAAAACTCTTCAATGTGGAACGCTCTTGAAATATTCCCATCTTAAGTCATCAAAATACAAATATTTCAAGAAAGTTTGTCCTTGACAAATCTTTGCATTCGGAACTGCCTTGAAGTTCCAAGCTTCTTGGAACTTCACCTTTGGAAACAGCACAGAGTGAACTCTGTTGTGGAACATTGCTACCTATCTCCTCCCACTCATGACTATAACCTTGTAGCTTGTGGGGTTTTTTACAATTTATATTGTTCTGTTTGTTTCCTAGTATGATTTGCTTATTAGTAGCCTATGACTATCACTGTGTTGTATCTTATGATTCTTGATGAATGTATTTTCCTTTATCCTTTTTTCCTTTTCTTTTTGTCTTTTTTTTTCATTTTATGTACCCTGAGAGCTTATGCACCAAAGACAAATTCCTTGTGTTGTTGTAATATAGTTCCTTGTGTAGGTGTGTGTCCTCCATGGCCTAGTTCATACTAGGGCCTGCAGAGCCACGCTGAATCACACAGGAGAAAACAAACTCCTAGAACTCCATAACATCCTGATATCCTGATAGTGCAGAACATAACATCCTGATAGTCCATAACAAAACATCCTGACCAGGATCCTGACCAGGATATGACCATATATAGACAGAACTTCCCTGAGCAGTAGATTAGAAATTGTACTTTTACAGGCTGTTTTTAATCACATGCTATTGCTCCTCCTGCCTTTGTTCTATCCCAATAAAAGGGGCTCTCAGGCTCTCATCTGGGTCGCTCCATCCTGAGAAAATTTGTCTCCTGTCTTTTCTCAACATTGGCCTCATGGGCGAACCACGGGAACATCACATTTGGTAGCAGAGGATGGTTACTTCACATTGTGTGTCTAATCATATTTGGCCAATTAAGAATTCTATTCTATTCTATTCTATTCTATTCTTTGCACTGATAGCCCATTTCTGAAGTTGTTAACATGACTCCTTATCTGGGCAATTAGGAGGTCAAATGGTTCTGGAATTGACAACTGCTGTTTTCTACTTATCAATGGATTCATCTACATTTTCCAGCATTTTTTTGTTGATTAAAATATTGTACAGTGTGGTCTGTACATATTATCAGTCATCCAGGTCATGGTTGCCCCAAAGGTGCTTTTTCAGGAGGCAACTGGACTTCCTTGTTTTGTTTTGTTTTCTGAAGATGTTTCACTTCTCATCCAGGAAGCTTTTTTTAGCTCTGACAGGATAAGTGGGGAATGGATCCCTGACTAACCTGTCAGAGCTGAAGAAGTTTCTTGGACAAAAAATGAAAATTCTTCAAAGAATAAACAATGAAGTCCAGTTGCCTCCCGAAAAAGCACCTTTGGGATGTACAATGTTGTATTTTTATTGTTCGAGTATATAGAGAAAAAGTAAGATACTGAATATGTTCATTAATGCTCTAATGACCATAATAAATGCTCTACATGTTCTTTGTATTCCCTGGAGAGAGAAAGTGAGGGTCCTTGCCCAAATGTGCTTGTACTTTTGGCTTACTTCAAAGTTACATTCTGCTGACAACCCCCTCCCCCAAAATGTATAATTTACAACAGTTAGTGGTTAAGGTACCAGGCTAAAACTAGAAGACTCTGAGCTCTAATCCTGCCTTAAAAACAAAAGTTAGCTAGGTAACTTGGAGCCAGTCACTCTCTCTCTCTCTGTCTTAACCCAACCCACTGCACAAGGTTATTTTTGTAGGAAAAAGGGGAAAAAAGGAGTATAGATATGTTTGCCACCTTGACTTATTTTTAAAGGAAAGAGCAAAACATCTTTAAAAGGCCTGAAGGGGGAACCCAACTGGGTATTGTTACCTTGAACTCTGCTGAAACATAACAAAGGAGATTGCTCATAATGAATTTGGATTGCTACTCTTCTATTCCTGTTTCATCAATGGGAAGCTATAAACATTTTGTTTAGATTAATGGTCACGTTGCATTAGAAGTAAAAGATGCATAGCAAATCCTGATGGGACCTGATTTCTCGCATTAGGCTTCAAGGTACCTTACACAAGCTCCACTTCAGATTTAATTCTAGATGTCCTTTCCTTCTTGCACATGTGAATAAATAGGAAATGATTTCTGTTAAAGACATTTCTGGTCTCTATGAGAAGCAATCATCACAGTGCCTAATGATTGTATGTACACTCTCTAACTCAATTTTCTCAGCATTATTTAGACATGCTCTATGCTTAAGCTTGATAGAAAGACTTTCCTGTCATACCAATTAAGCTAAACCTGCAACTGCAGTCTATTCTGTTGTCCTTGCTGCTGCTTCTTGCCTGTACTTGCCTTAAGCCTCAATTCCTCCTCCAACTGCACTGACATTTTAAAGAAAACAGTCTTGCAGCTTCTTCTAGGAAATAGCAACTAATCAGACAACAAAGCCCAGCCATTGGCCTATGTTATAACAGTTGGTCATTTGTCATGAAGCGATTTCTGCAGATATAGATATATTAGGAAAAATGTGCCTGAAACCTCTCTCCTCTCCACAAAGTGGATAAGCAGGATTGGATTAAAAAAATAGCAATTTGGAATGAAAAAGTTTTAATCTCCTGATTGAGGGCATTAGTAATTTGATTCCTAAATCCATTAGAATTGCACAACCTATGAGAATCACATAGACTAAATTAAGTTTTTAAAGCTAGTCTGTTGGACTAATTAAACTATATAGAATCCATGTTGGTGGCAGCAAGAAGGACATAAACTAATAAATCAGTGGTAGAATAATAAAAGGCAATAAGTAATGGATATGCTGAGAAACAGTGACTCATGCAAGCAGGTACCACTTTGTGGGGAAGTATCATCCTAACCAGTGCCAGACTAGCCTGAATTCAAAGCCTGACTGTGAGGTAACATTCTCACATTCACATGGAGGGAAGAGCCCTGGAAGACACTAATCATTAATAATTCTGAGTGCAAAAGTATTTCGCTTCTTGTGGTGTATCTGAATAGTGCATGAGGATGAACCGAATGGATTAGCAACCTTAGGCAGCTAAATAATTACTCTGTACTAACACTGCAGTCTTCTGGCTAATGTACTATCACTATATGATAAATAAATAAATAAATAAATAAATAAATAAATAAATAAATAAATAAATAAATAAATAAATAAATAAATAAAATGCTATAACTATATGATAAACAAAACAAACAAACACATCATCTCATTTGGATTCCAGAGGAGGCAGAATGGACATTTTTCCTTTTACAACATTAACCTTTAATAAATCACTGAGTCTTATTACCTTAGTAATAAGTAGACTAGAACTTCCAGGCCTAAGTGATAATCCTGGAGTAATAATAATAATAATAACAACAACAACAACAACAACAACAACAACAACTCCGCCATTGCCTGTCCCAAGCCCGGATGAGAAAGGAGGAGGGTTGGGGTCAGGTTGGCAACCTGGCCCCATAAAAAAACCCGCCAACCCATACAATATGGTGAAAGAAACGAATAAAATTTTTATACCGCATTGGTCGTCACGCGTGTTAACAAGGGCCGCGGCGGATGTTGGAGTCACTGGACATCCGTCAACAAGTGGGCTACAAGTGGACCAGCCAACAAACGACAAAAATATAGTGCAGATGAAAACCGTGCTATAATGGCCTGTTACTACAACTCAGAGCCAGAAAAAAGAGGTTATTTAAAGCGAATGTATGAATTATGGAAACAACAATATCCAGATTCAATGTTAGTGGACAATGACTAGCAGATCAAAGGCGATTTATTATACGGAATAAAGTGTTTAGTGAAGTTGAACTTGAGGAAATTCAGGCAAATTGCAAAACCAAAAAAACAATATCACAAGTGGAAATAATTGACATTCAAGACACAACTAAAGACATTATAGTAGAACTCCCAGAAGAAGCTCTCGGGGAGGAAATGACACCACCACCACTAGAACCAGTTATCACTGAACCAACTGATGAACTAACTCAAAAACAAAAAGAATTGAAGGATAAGATCATGGAGCATTTTCTGCTTAATGAGGAAAAACAACGTTTACCATCACTAAAACCTGTGCCTAAGAAAATTTTGGCCCCTATCATGAAAATGGTTAATGCAGTGTTTTCAACAATTGAATCGGATCCATCTTAGAAATGAACCAGTTAATGTACAGCGCAGCTGTAATAGTCACTAATGAACTAGGCATTAAAATCAAAGTACCTAGTAACACAACAGAAAAAGCATCAAAGCCAAAGTGGAAAATCCAATTAGAACAAAAAGTCAAAAAAATAAGGTCAGATGCTAGTAACTTAAAGAACATGCATGAGCAACAGCTTAAAAACAACAAAATCATAGATCGGCTAATCAGAAGATATAGATTGGATACAAGAAACATCAATGAAGCTGTAGAGATTGTAAAACAGCAGATAACAGCAACAGCTAGAAAAATTGAAAGATATGAGGCACGAATCATCCAATATAAACAAAATCAGCAATTTCGATCAGACCAACGGCGTTTTTATCAAAGTCTTAATGTGAATGGTGACACCAAAAGTGAAAAACCAGAAAAGCAGGCTACAGTTGAATTCTGGAAAGAATTGTGGGAAAGTGCAAAGGACTACAATAAGGAAGCAACGTGGATACATGACTTTGAGAAAAGCATTGGCAACAAACAAATGCAAGTATTAGAAATAACAACTGAGATGGTCAAAAATCGAGTAAAAAAGGTAAAGAATTGGACATCACCTGGAAAGGACCAATTACATGGTTTCTGGCTCAAATATCTGACCAGTTTACATGCAATATTGGCCAGGCAACTGAATGAAATTTTACAAAGGGCCAAATTGATGAATGGTTGACAACTGGAAAAACATACTTGATTCAGAAAGATGCAACTAAAGGAACAACACTTGAAAACTACAGACCAATAACATGCTTGCCAACAACCTTCAAATTACTCACAGGCATTATTGCAGATAACATGATGGATTATTTGGAAACAAACAACATCTTGCCAGTAGAGCAAAAAGGCAACAAAAGAAGGAGCAGGGGCACAAAAGATCAGCTCCTAATTGATAAAATGATATTAGAAAATTTTAAGAACAGAAAAACGAACTTGAATATGGTCTGGATTGATTACAAAAAGGCTTTTGACTCACTGCCACATAGTTGGATCATAAAATGCTTAGAAACAACTGGCATTAGCAAAAATATTACATCCTTTACTGAAAAGGCGATGAAACAATGGAGAACTGAGTTGGCAGTAGGGAATGAGATCTACAGAATGGTTAATATCAAGCGAGGAATTTTCCAGGGCGATTCACTTTCACCTCTTTTCTTCATCATCGCAATGATCCCACTATCAGTAATCTTAAAAAAAAATGAAATTAGGCTACCAAACAGCCAAAGAAGCTGAAAAAAGTTCGCATTTACTGTATATGGATGATTTGAAACTCTATGGAAAGTCAGAAATAGAAATCCAATCATTGACAAACACAGTCCGAGTATTCAGCACCGATATTTCAATGCAGTTTGGCATGGAAAAATGCGCCACTGTATCCATAAAAAGGGGCAAAATCACTGCATGTGAGGGAATTGAAATGCCCAATGGCCAACTAATTAAATGCAATGAAAATGAAGCCTACAAATACTTAGGAATTCTGCAGTTGGATAACATCAAGCATGGAGAAGCAAAAACTATTGTCAGGCGAGAGTACACCACAGAGTTAGGAAAATTTTGAAATCTAAATTGAATGGTGGAAATACAATCAAGGCCATAAATACCTGGGCAATACCAGTTATAAGATACAAGCTGGTATAGTTCACTGGACACAAGCTGATTTGACCTTTTGGACCAAAAAACCAGGAAACTAATGACAATGCATTACAGTTTACATCCACGTGGTGATACTGATAGATTATACCTGCCCCGAAAATCAGGTGGCAGAGGATTATTACAAGTGAAGCAAACAGTTAAAGAAGAAAAACATGCACTGGCTGATTATTTGAAAGAAAGTCAAGAACATCTATTAATCGAAGTAAAGAACAAAAAACTACTGAAGGCCCAACAGACGAAACAAGAATACAGAAAAGATGTGATAAAATCAAGAATGGAGAGTTGGCAGAACAAAGCACTGCATGGCCAATTTCTGGAAAAAATAAAAGATAAAGTGGACAGTGAACAAACTTGGTTATGGTTAACAACAGGTACATTAAAGAAAGAAACAGAGTCACTAATCCTGGCTGCGCAAGAACAAGCTATCTGCACAAATGCCATTAAGGCCAAAATCAAAAAATCCTCTGATGATGCCAAATGCAGACTTTGCAAAGAAGCTGATGAAACTGTTGATCACATACTCAGCTGCTGTAAAAAAATCACACAGACTGATTATAAATTGCGGCACAATTCAGTAGCACAAATGATCCATTTAAATTTGTGCAAAAATTATAATATTAAAACAGCAACAAACTGGTGGGAACATCAGCCTGAAAAAGTCACCGAAAATCAGATGGTCAAGATCTTGTGGGATTTCCGTATACAAACGGACAAAATGCTGGCGCATAATACACCAGACATCACACTGGTTGAGAAAAATAAGGTCACAATCATAGACATCGCAATAGCAGGTGATAGCAGGGTCGCCAAGAAGGAACATGAAAAAATCGCAAAATACCAGGACTTAAAAATCAAAATTCAATGACTATGGCACAAACCAGCAGTGGTAATTCCAGTGGTAATTGGCACAGTGGGTGCTATTCCAAAAGCACTGGAATTACATTTAAAACAGTTAAAAATTGACAAAATCACCATCAGTCAAATGCAAAAAGCCACACTGCTTGGATCTGCACGCATATTACGAAAATACGTTACGATGTCCTAGGCCCCTGGGTGGGGCCCAACTAGTAACCAATGCCAAATCCGGCGGAACAACTGGCCGCTGTGATACAATTGTATAATAATAATAAAGGCTTCAAAGTAAGGATTTGAAAGCATCATCTAAGTGCAATAGGTTAAATGATATTGAGATTTAGGGTTCCCCGGATGCTGGCTTGGAAAACTGCAAAATTCTTTTGCATAGCAGTAGGTGCTGATATAATGGAATTGCCACTCTATGTCTTGAAGTCAGAATCCAGTTGTGTGAATTGGAAACTTTGAATTATACTTGAAGATTCCATATGTCTTTCATAAATGTGTATATCTAAATAAATTCATTTCAAACAATGTTATGCCACATCAGTTTATTTTATTACAATTGTTATGCATTCTAATCACATCATTTCCATTTGCAAAAAAATTCCATTTCCGCTATGGGCAATCATACTGTATCCCCTTTTAAAATCATGTTCTTGAAAGTTCCAGTTATAAGATGCTCACTTTAGACAGAAATTGCTTAGAATCAGGATTTATTGTACTAACTTGTAAATTCATCAAACCAGCCCTCTTGGAACAGTAGATGCAGCAGAAGGTAAGTTTTCATACTGGAAACTAGGAATAAGTAGATTGTGAATATATAGTAATGCATATGCTAAAGCTTCCTCGTGTCTTGCTGGATCTGTCATTGGAGGAAATTGTAAAAGGTGGGACTTACTGGGAATAAACATTCTCTTTTAATAGATACATATAGTTTAGATCTATTTATATACTTAGAGTGTTCAGATTTAATCTTCAGAGTCATGTCAGGTCAAAATGTGCCAGTGTGCATGAATAATAACATGTGCAGCTCATTCTATGCCACTTCCTTCTACAGTTTAGTTTGTTGATCATTCTGACAGCAAAAGAGCCTTTCTCCTACCCCCCCCTCACTATTCTTGACATTGTTTTGATTCAGAGACAGAATGGTAGCTCATATTTTTGATCAAATAAATTATTACATTCTTAATGCACCAAGATCCTGCATCATGTTGACAAGATATTTATGGAATACTATTTAAGCATAGATAAAGATGGGGGGCTGAGATCAACACAAAGAGTGGTTTCTTTTTTTCTTTTTTCTCTTTTCTCTTTTCTTTTTTTTCCTTTTTTTTCTTTCTCTGCTTTTCTTTTTCTTTTGATATATTACTTTTATTTTTTAATCTATATGTATACAAGATATTTTAGATAGAAGGTAGTGCCAGGTGTGGGCCCTGGGAAGCCGGGAGGATTAGGGATGGGGATTGTGGGGGGTGGGGTGGGGGGGTGTTAACATAGTCTTAATAAGAACAAGAATGTATTTATATACGGTGGTTCTTTTTTATTTTATTTTATTATTATTATTATTATTATTTTTTCCTTGGTTCACTTTACTTTTATTAGATCAAACAACACTCGAATAAAGGCATACACCAAGGAGGGAGGTAGAGGGAAGGAAGAGGGAGGAGTAAGGAAGGAGTAAGGGGAATGTAAGGAGTATGTAAGGAGGGTGTCTGGGGAGTAAGGGGAGAAGGAAGGTTTGAGGGGAAAGGGAAGTAGGAGCGGAGTGTTAGAGGGAGAAAGGAAAGTTGGAGGGGGTAGATGGGGTGTATGGAGGATGCAAGGGTTAGGTGGGGTTGTGAATGATGAGTTGTGTTTCCTTTTTATTTGTTCGTTTTATTCCTTTTTTCTTTTTTTTTCTTCTTTTCTTATAATAAATACCCTGTGTATAAATGATTGCAAATGGAATGTGAAAATTGAAAAATTGAATAAAATATTTTATTAAAAAAAAAAAAAGATATTTATGGAATTGTTCCCCATCATTTATAGATGTCTGGAAGTCATATGTAAATTGTTACTAGTTCTTTAAATCTAAGCACTTTGCAGCTGGTAGGAATTTGTGTAAGTCATGATTTTAGAAATATATCAAATAAAGATTTATGTACCACTTCCATAACACAGGTCAGCTTTATATAAATACATACTATATTTATTTTTCTCCAACTCTAAATAAGGTCAAACCAATACCACCAATTCAACAATTAATTATGCAATTTGCTACTCTTGTTACTCTTGATTTTCCCTAATTGTCTTCTCCCTTTGAAAAAAGCAATAATGAGTAATGATACTAATGAGTGGGGGTAAAAGAACAATAAACACCAAAATTAAATCTCCTCTTTATGCCTAAATGAGTGGATTTATATTCTTGAATGCTACTTCTGTGTAGTTAATTCTATGTCTACTAAAGTCTTTTATGGCACAGCAGACCAGAGATTTCAGTCTCCAACTGATAACTTAATCTATTTTAGTCTGTGCTGTCTGATTATAATAGGGAAAAATGTTTTTTTTTAACTTTAAAAGCCATTATCTGTCATACTCTATAGTATAATTCTGCTCTGCATTCTTCATGTACACTGTGTTAATATTTATTATACTGAAGCTGAGGATTCTAACCCCCTACCTTATTCTTTCTTAGTCTAGTTGTAGAGATTGTATCTGACTTTTTAATATTGCACAACATTGAAAACATTGAAAACATTGAAAACACTGCAATGCTTTATAATTAAGATTTGGCATTATTGGTACATAAAAGAAAAAGCTTCTGTGTATATGTTGATTGTGCACAAAAGTCTCTTCTAGTACTTTCTGAAGATGATTGGAGATATCTTCCAACTTTCAAGTGCCAAGTTGTGGTTACAAGATGGCACAAAAGAATAATGGGAAAAGGAAAGAACATGTTCAAAAATCTGCAAACCATTAAAGTCACATGCACAGCCTACTAAGTTCTATCTTTCCCTAATTTAAAATGCATGTAGAAATGTGGGTGTTAAAACTCTTCATCTAAGAAATGTATATAACATGATTCTGGACAAGGTCACTTGGATAAACAATCCATATATTGGTAGCCTAAACATTGGATTATCCTTGAGGCTTGTCTGGAAGCTGCAATAAAAGCTCAGGCTGAAGAAGGCAGACTATTACAAGGAATATTTCACCAGACCATCAGTTTCTTACTGAACAAAAGCAAAATATGTACTGGTTAGGATCTACAAAGGCCAGTATAGTTTATGCATTTTCTATCTGAACATGATTCTTTCCCAATATTTACTAGCTCTACAGCTGAATTTTACAGCATTTCCTATGCAATTAAAAAAGCACTGACTTTTTCAAATCATGTGCCTACGTGGTGATATTCTCTTTGTACACAGAGAGAGGGCTTAGTCTTTTAAATATCTTGACACCAAATTTAGATGTGGCTTCCCAACTTTAGGATAAACTGATGTTTGATGCATCTAGTCTTCTATTTTAATTTTTAAGCTGTTTACTTACATTAAAGATATTATCTTTAGAGTTTTAATTTGTTTCTGTTTAAATGATTTGGGGGGTATATTGTAAATAACGTTTCATTTTTCTTTACTTTGGGAGAAGTTTCTTCAATTGAAACATTAGTTGACAATGCTATATAACTTGTATTTGAATTTACATTAGCAGTGACATACCCTGGAATTTAAAGGGCAGGGTGAAGGGATACATTACCTATCTTATCCATGAGAAATAATTTCAGTACACCTTAGAAATAGGAGCTCTTTATATTTTTATTTCCATTCTCATGCCTTTAGAGAACTGCTCTGGCTTTCCACTAAGCATCTGCATTTAGATTTAATTCTTCCAAACCAGATCTTCCTCATTTTTGCAAGGGTTTGCCCTTTGCCCAATCAACTTAAAGAATTTGAAGGTTGTGGCATAGGAATATGTCTTGGTATCTGTATCAACTTGAAATAAATATTCATTTTTGCACATTTCTCTTTTCCTATAAACTCAGCAGGGTTTACAATTTTCAGTTATACAGATACATACATTCCTGAAATGAACATGGCCTGAATTTCCCATTATTTAAAAGAATTCAAGTAGCACATTTACTTTGATGGTCAGGACATCAGGATTTATTTAGTCTGCAAATGTGGCTTAGAGTTTTATGTTTTATGTTTCCTTATCTTTCCTTCTCTCTATCTCTCTATCTGATTATCCTCCCGAAAAAGATGACTCAAGTAATGGAAATTTGTAAGACAAACACCAACAATCCATTTGACTTCTCTGCTAAATTTTCCAGTTCTGCTTCAGCACATCTTTAACATTCATGTGGTCCGATAACCTTCCTAGTGGATTTTCTATTCTGAATATATTTGCATATTTGGTTGTTGTTGTTGTTGTTGCTTGTTTTGTACTTTTATCATGTTCTTCTTAAAGCTTTTTTGGAAAAATGTTTTTTTTTTTGCTTGTTTACATATCTTTTAGTCTCAGATTATTTTTCTTTCTGCTCATTTGGGCAAGAGTGTCATTCTTATTAATTTGTTTTTGAAGGAAGCCTTCTTGTTTATTATAGCATCTCTAATGTTGTTTGTTAGTCACTCTGATGTTTTGGAGTTGGTGGTATCTTTCCTGATGTGAAATGTACATTGTATGTGAAATTCTATTATTGCACTTGTATAACTTTCCTATTCAATTTTCTTTCTGACAATAAGCTCTTTTTGGTAGATAAATTTAAGAAGGTGTTTGTCAAGTGCTCCATTTCTCTAATTCCAGTTCAGAAACTCTTGATGTTAAACGACATCTACATATACACCTTTGTATTTTCTCACCTTGCAGCTTTACTCTCAAAACTTTGTTTCTTTCTTAATACTTCTTTTCAAGCCGAATGCTCCAAACAATTACAAAAGAATTCACAATGCTTAGAAATTCTACTTGGAAGAAAAGAACCTAGAAGAACTCTGTATAGAGTGATGCATAAGGTGACCAGATTTCAGCAGGATAATCACGCTTTATAACAATTTGTCCCGTGTCCCGGGCTGTTTTAAAAATGTCCCGATTTTCTGGCTTCATGTTGAAAGCCCAGTGGATTTGCTTAAGAAATCCTAACCGGGGCAAGACAAAAGACACCCTGTCTAATCCCTCTCTGTCTCTGTCTCAGTACTTTCATTGAAGATATTAAAACATTAAAGCAACAAAACGGAGTCTCCCCGCGTGCCCCTTCTACTCACTTTTATAAGAAAAAATGACCAAGTACCATAGAGCTCCAGGAAACACATGGCTAGAGAGGGAAGCAACTGTTACTTCCTGGATTTTCCGGAGGGGAGGGGCACGGAGGTTGGAGAACTGCTCCAAAATGTTGGCAAAGTTTCTTTGAAAAATATTTCCCTAACTAATTTCACCATTTAAATTTGCTCAGTTCTTTGTAATAACATCTACATCATTCTGGGTTTACTTGGAGTGCAAGTCTGCTGGTAAATGAGCTGGGGTTTTTTCTTTTATTTTTTTAATATATTTTAAAATAATATTTTATTTATTGTGCATAGGATTTTTTAAAATTCTGTGTGGATTCTTTTTTTAAATTGTCTTAGACTATTTAAAAGAAGATTCTATCCAAAATAAATTGAAGTGAAACCATGTTTAAAAATTCTATGTACAATACTTTGAAATATATTGTGCAGAGAAAGAATAGTTTGAAATGTTTTACTTCAATTTATTCTGTGTGGATTCTCTTTTAAATTGTCTTAGGCTATTTAAAAAAAGATTCTATCCAAAATACAAAATACCAGCTGCAGTTATTCACTTAAGAACTGTGGCAAGAAAGGTGGTATAATGGGCTTAGTGACCAAAGTTACAATGGCATTGAAAAAAGTGACTGATGACCATTTTTCACACCTAGCGACCATTTTCACACTTAGCGACCGTTGCAGCATCCTCATGGTCACGCGATCAAAATTTTGATGTTTGGCAACAGATTCGTATTTATGATGGTTTCAGTATCCTGGGGTCATATAATAACCTTTTGCCAAAGTCAAATGGGGAAACCAGATTCACTTATGTTACTAACTTATCAGCTGCAGTTATTCACTTAAGAACTGTGGCCACAAAGGTGGTATAGTGACCAAAGTTACAATGGCATTGAAAAAGTGACTGATGACCATTTTTCACACTTAGCGACCATTTTTACACTTAGCAACCATTGTAGCATCCTCATGGTCACGTGATCAAAATTTTGATGTTTGGCAACAGATTCGTATTTATGATGGTTTCAGTGTCCTGGGGTCATTTTAATTGCCTTTTGTGACCTTTTGACAAAGTCAAATGGGGAAACCAGATTCACTTATGTTACTAACTTATCAGCTGCAGTTATTCATTTAAGAACTGTGGCAAGAAAGGTGGTATAGTGACCAAAGTTACAATGGCATTGAAAAAAGTGACTGATGACCATTTTTCACACTTAGCGACCATTTTCACACTTAGCAACCGTTGCAGCATCCTCATTGTCACGTGATCAAAATTGTGATGTTTGGCAACAGTTACAATTTATATTTGTAAATTGTAATTATGTTGAAATAAAAAAAATATTACAATACTATTTTTGCGTTGTATGAAATTTTTGTTGCTCCGTATAAATTTTTTAATCAACCCCTCCCCCCCGGTCAAAGGTGTCCCTCTTTACCAATCTGAAAATCTGGTCACCTTAGTGATGCAGGGATGATCAAGTGTCTGGTTTGATTGTGTCTCTGTATGCTTTTAGGAAAGCAGTAGTGAAAGCTGACCATTCACTAACAAAGGTTGCTAGGTTAAGGGCTATTGTTACTGCAAATAACAGCTAATAACTAAACCATGCACTTTGGATAAACTTCTTATCCAGGGATAATACAATGATGTGCTTAGTGTAATATGCAAATAAAATGTATAATGTTTCATCTTTTAAAAAAACCCAGCAACTAGAACAAGGCATACTTTATAGAATGAATGTATCTTAACTGAAGCATATCCATTCTTTCCATGCAAAATTCTAATATTGAAACTTTATGTGAGAAACTTCATTCATATATGCAAATTATTCCTTAATTTTTCAGGTATCTAATAGTTAAAAGTAGCAGGTGTTCATAGCAACAGATTTATTAGGGTGAAATGAAGATGGCCACAGCTATTCTCTGTCAATTCAAAATGGAAGCTTCATTCTGTTTTAATACACCAAAGATGTATACTGGCCAGAGCTGAATTTTGTTTTTCTTAATGCAAATTTCATCTCAATATTCCTGTATAATGTACTGTAGATAGACAAGATTCATAAAATATTCCAGAAACCAACAGGTGTTTTGCAGGAACAAGAAACAAATAACACATATTAATGTAAGCTGAATACTTTATAGCAGAAAGCTTGTGTCTCACAGTAAAAAAAAAAAAATCCAAATAATTCCGATCTGCTCATGCTGTACATGTCCTTGAATGCTGACCATAATCTCACAAAAACCATCTCAGAGTATATACATAATAAATTTCTCAAATGTGAACAAATAACAAATATAAGCCAATGATGAATGGGGGGAGGGGTATGCAGATTTCTGACAGTTTTAATTAGAATCAGACTGAATACCATTTTTATGCTTTAATTAGCAAACCCATCTTTGAGTGAACACCTTATGCTTCCAATGTACTGCGTAGTGCTCCAACATTATGCAGCCATTGGAAGCTAAAGTCTGGTTGCTATAGCTACTACAAGCTCCCTGAGTGCCTTCTGAATTTACCAAGATCACATAGAATACTAATGAAGTTCAAAAAATCTAACCAACAGAATTTCAGCTCAAGGATGCAGAAATTAAATATTTGCCATAAACTAATATCAGAAGTATTTATTTCTTTTTAAAAGACATTTAGACATTCCTCGAGTTACAATGGCAATTGGGACCAGAATTTCTGTCACCAAATGATGCGGTCATAAAGCATGACATTGCTTAATCTCATTGCTTAGTGGCATGAATCCCTGCAGTCCTCATTGCTGTCATTAAGCAAGGACTGTGGGTCATTAAACAAGCACCTCCTTGCAAGTTCCTGCCAGCTTCCAACAACCAGAATCCAGGGGGAAGCTGGCACAAAATTGCAAATCCCACCAGCTCATAAGCAGTCTGGCAAACAGATAAGTACAGTAAGTGCTACTGTGTTGGAGAGGAGTGACAGGATGTGTGAGAGACTGGGGAGGTGAGGCATAAGTGCAGTGAGCTAAGAGTATCTGCTGCTGGGTAGGGCAGGTGTCTGAGAGTGTGTGAATAGCCTGGGTGGGTGTGCAAGTATCCAGGGAGGCACAGAACGAGTGCCAAATGATTTGAGGAGCATGCATGAGTGTGCTGAGGAAGCAGGGAAGGCATGGCACAAGCATGGTTGGACTTGTGGAGGATTCTTCTGGGTATAGAGGACATGGGAAGATGCATAAATGGCCAGGGAGACTGTATGGGTGGCTGAGGAGGCATAGCATGAGTGCAGTGAGGCTCAGGGACCATATACAAGGGTGGCAAAGCAGATGTGGTAGAAACATGGTGAGACTTAGGGTGGCTGCTGTTGGGTGGAGGAAGATGTGTGAGGGTGTGAAGTAGGCCAGCAAGGCTCTGTGCAAATACAGAAGGACTTGTGAAGGGAATGCAAGTGCGGAAGACATACCAAAGTGACTTGTGACCTTCTCTACTGGCTTCCCCATTGACATTCTTGTGAGAAGTTGGCAAGGAAGCTCACATGATCTTGGGATACTGCAGCTGTCAAAAAGTGAGAACCAATTGCCAAGGGCTCAGATCATGATCACATGACCGTGTGGTGCTGGGATAGCCATATCTTTGAGGATTGGTCATGACCACCACTCATCCTGAACCATCAAAACTTTGAAAAGAAGGTATAGTCATTAACAAAAGGCTACCTCCATTCATATTTGTGTTTTCTATTGATAACCTATGATTAGAAAGAGAACTAGGGACCTTTGCACTCTTACACTGGCACTATTGAAAAACTGAGCTGTTTCAGCTGCAGTTACATACTGTATATGTGTGTATGGGTGTGTGATGTAAATATTTGTTTTGACATACTGTGGCTCTAATTTCCTACTAAAAGGTATTCTTCTCTCCTCTTTTCCCTGCATTGTCACCTTTAGGCCATGCACAACTAAATAGTAGTAGCTGAGAAATTTTTTTTGAGAAATATTCAAAAAGGGTTTTGCAGTTTTTGCCTTCTTTTCATGACATGACCAACAAGCATACAAAATGTCAAAATATGGATTTTTTTAATTTCTTTTCTTTTTTCTTCTGTCTCGTATAAGGGACAGCTAGGTCCATAGCAAACCATGTTGGTGGCATCTATGATGTCATCCCACAAATCCTACTATTGAGTACTTGCATTCAAGAGTTGCTTTTTGTGATGAGGAGGAGCATATAAATATGCCTGGTAAATAGATAGATAGATAGATAGATAGATAGATAGATAGATAGATAGATAGATAGATAGATAGATAGATAGATAGATTTAGACATCTAATGAAAATATGTAAATGGCACAGTTTGTGGTATGGCATCAGGCTGATTTCATCATTTGCTCTCTTTTTGTCCCATGATGTATGGCCTTGAATGGGATGAGTACTTGGGCCATAGCAGGGATTATGTTTTCAGCATTCAAGTTAGCAATCAATGATGGCTTATCATCAAACTGACTTTTGGGTATTGACATGGAACTGCACAGGGAGTCTCAATAAATTTCAGTTGTCCAGTAATATATTGTCTTTATAGATTTTCCTTAATTATCTCTTCCAGTGTAAAAAGGATTACAATATTTCCTTTATTCTTGAATGTGTCCTTTGTAGCTGATGGATATATAAAAGATGCTGCTTTCCCCATCATCATGAATGGCAGCTGGAAAAATAAAAAGGTATAAATGATCAAACATGTATTGTGGCATTGCAACGCAAACTTCACTCTGTTAAGTTGCATTAAGAAAAGGATACAATCAAGATCAAATGACGTACTAATACCACTCTTTAAAGCCTTAGTAAGATTGCACCTAGAATACTGCATCCACTTTTGGTCACCACCAGTGGTGAGATTCACTTACTTACCCTACTGGTTTGCAAATGTGAGCACATTTCGCTCACCAGTGGTGAGATTCACTTACTTACCCTACTGGTTTGCCTTCTGTGCACATGCAGTACTCATGCATTATGTTGGGGTCGGTGGGCAGAGCCTCCCATAGCTGCCGCTACTGGTTCACCCAAACCAGAGAGAACTGGGAGAATACCACCTCTGTTATAATGCCAGTTTTCTCAGGGATACGTTGTATGCACTTGATGCACAGAAGCAAAAAACAAGATGGCGGTGCAAACAGCACCACCAAGAGAACCAGTTCAGGGGCATGGTAGGCCAAGTTACTACCTACTTGGCTGAACTGGGCTGAACTGGTAGGAAGCCCTCTCCGCACCTCTGGTCACCAGACTATAAAAAAAATTTTGAAAATTGCAGAGAAGAGCAATCAGGATGATTAGGGGACTGGAGACTAAAACATATGAACAATGGTTACAGGAACTGGCCATGGCTAGCCTATGAAGAGAAGGAGAAGGGGAGACATGATACCAGTCTTCCAATATTTGAGGGGCTGCCATTTGTCATAAATGGTGTAGGGTCTCCTGCTTGGGCAGATGGATTAGATGATCTACAAGGTCCCTTCCAACTCTGTTAATCTGTTAATTTGACCTAGTTGCATGCAATACAATAAACAAATACTAAAAGGTGGGCTTCCATTATAATGTCATGATGAAGGATTCATAATTATGGCATATTTAGAGTTAGATATCAGTGCATAGAATTGTTGTGGTATCCCTGTGTTATGAAAACCTTTCCAAGTTGAATTCGCCACTTAGGTAAATTTGAGAGATATGACCCCCACCCCCTTTCTGGAAACAGAACATGTGTGAAATTCTAATTGTATTCCTTTCATCATATATTACACAATATGTTTCTAATGAAACCTTCATTTTTAAAATATGTCTCTTTGCTCTTCTCTTCTTCTCCAGAGAGACAGTAAGTGACTCTATAGTTCTGTCACTTCATTGATTTTGTCTGTTAGATGTAACATTTTTCTAAAATTGTTTTAGTGATTCCTATATTGTTCCAGAGTTATTTACTTTTTTATGCTACATTCATACATTGTAAAATACTCCAGACTGTAGTTTACAAATGAATAAAATACACACATTGCAGGACATTAAAATAACAATACAACTCAACCACATCTCCAGTTTTGGCCTGTCACTTCCATTTTTCTAGTTTCATTTTACCAATCCATGCTATAGAATTGAATAGTAGTTGGCTAGGAAGTCAAGATGTATAATAATTTAGACGATCTCTTGAGTTCTCTAAATATTCATATTTGCACTGTGAGGGAAGCTTTAATTCCTCACATTACCTCACTGGTTTGCTGTGATGGAGAAAGAATAGAGGAAAGAATATTAGGTATGTCTGCCACCTTGAGTTATTTATAAAAAATAATAAAGATAGGAAATAAATAAATAAATAAATAAATAAATAAATAAATAAATAAATAAAGAACTTGGAAAAGGACAAAAACATATTTTTGTATTCTTATTTATAAATTTATGATTATTTGGATGTAATAGTTTTCTCACATATACTTAGGACTTGTCTATCCATGGTTATATAGAAAAATGGGGATCATCAATATTTAAAGGATTCAAAATTTCATCTCATCAAAGGAATATAGTGAGAAAATACAATATTGATTTCAGGAACATAATGCAATCAGTGAAATTTTAATTATCTGTGCAGCTAAAGTTACAGGAGTAACATCAGTAGACAAAACAAGGATAAAATCTGTAATTTAATCAGACAAGGCTTTTATTTATGTAAAAGAGAATAACACCTTTTAGAAACTATACTAAAAGCGGCTTCATTCATTACTATATATTTTAGACTGTTTTGAAATAATATTGAATTAAATAGTCTGAAGCTGAAACTTATTTCAAAATATATCCTATTATAATGCATTTATACCTTGGATAACTGGCAGTAGACTACACTTTCTTGATAAATAATTCTCCCTAGACCATACTAAACAAGATAAATGTTTTCCTAGAAAAACAATATAGTATATAATGTTCTTACACTTGGCAGGCTTTCTTAGCCAGCTAATTACAGTAACATTTCAAATTTCTGTATTGAAACCTTATTAATTTAATAAACTGGATTCAAACTTCCTGTAAGCTGGTTTTGTAAGTAAGAGGCACTTTTGCCAATTATTATAAAAGTCAGAACCTGCAAATCTGTAAATGTGAAAATGGGTACTGTTGGTATTTCAATAAATATGACTATTTAGTGACCTGGGGGAAAAAAAGATGAGCTGAAGTTAAGACATTTATGGATTTATTGTGATGGTGCAACTGAAAAAGCAGGAGAGGAAATTCAGTCATTGTAAAAAGGACTTCTCCAAAACTCCCTGTCAAGACTGTGTCACACTTTCACCTTTATTCTGCTTCACTCACAGCTTGACAAAGAAAAGGGAGGGGGTGGATTAGAATGCAAGTATCATTGGTTCCCATAAGACATTATTCCCATCTCAAGGACACCCTGAGCAGATGTCCCAGTGTGGCGGCTGGTTCCCATAACAAAATGAACAGAAGTGATTTGTGAATGTAATGGACTGTGGGTGGTCTGTAGGGAAAAGGGGAATGAGCTATGCTTACATTTGTGCGGGAAGCCCAGAAACAGTTTTGCTCTTTCTGTATCAATGTGGTTTTTTCAATAAAGTTTATACTCTTGATAAAATAATATCCCAGGAGTTTGGGTTTTTTTTTTTTTGGATTCACCAACTGAACAGTTGACACTCCCACTATAAAAGAATGAAAACAGAATTGTTTTAATTATTAATTAATTAATTAATTAATTAATGCAGGACCATGCACAATATTTCTCCCAGTTATAAAATGATTGGGCTCAGTGCCCTTAGTGAAAGGGAATATGCAACTTTGGAATATTAATCTGCAAATCACTATAGACAACACCACAGTTTTTCACTTTATCTTCCATTCCAAAATTTCAGTATTCAGTATGTGAATCCTAAGATAGCCTTTCAAATAACCTTTTTGAAAAAGAAAAGAACCTAAATCATTTTACCAAAGCCACAAAATGGTTATCCTAAACTACACATTTGCATCTTGTCTATTGGAGTCTATTTGATAAGCAACTATAATAATTTTGAGTCATCATAATCATTAATTACATCAACATAATCACCTACCCAAGCTCTGGTCTTTGATAAATGTTAAGAGTATGACCCTGAACTATAATATACCAGGTATCTTCTGAAAGAGACAATCATCTTCTTTTTTGTGCCATACTAGACATGGCCATTCCACCTTAGTACTTTCTGTTCTGGCTAAATTGGTCATTCAAATCTAAAAATTATATCACATTGCCAAGAAAGCAAAATTGATGAAAAAAAACCTATGAAGTTAAACTTGATTTAGAGGAAACGTTTTAAGGTGGAGAACAGCTCTTCCAAATAGTTCCTGATTAAAAATAATGTAAATAAAGAAACATATGAAAATTAATGGATTGATCTTATAAAATTAAAGCAGTAAATTTTGCCTGTTTCCAGGACTGATTGGGCATTTTTTTTTAACCATTTCAATTGGGTTTTTTTTCATCTAGTTCCTAAACACAGGTAATCAGTCGTAAGTACAGTTGTACATCTAGGAACTCATATAACAGGGCAGTAGATAATGTTCACCTTTGTCATTCTATTACATAACTCTACACTCTAGGCCTTAATATTATACTTACTAAGAATAGCAAAAAAAAAGACAAACCTTTAAACTGTACAGTCTGAAGTAAAACAATGAAAAATGCTTGCAGGATTACTTCATTCCTGGAAGCTAAAGAACAATTATGAAAGCTATACTATTGATTTGGTCTGGACAAATAAATAAATTAGCATATTTAATAGCCATACTCTTTCTCATTCTGTTTCTTGGTCTCTCTTTTAAGTCCAATTTTGATAATGTAATATAAACACAAACCAAAAACAAGGCCAAGTCATAAAAGGAGAAGCTGATCCCTCAGAAACGCAACCAGATGTCCTGGAGAAGGAAGTAGTGTGGACACTTAACCAGTTGCCACAAAGGCGAGGAGTTAATAGGATTCCAGCAGACTTGCTGAGATCAGTGCCAAAAAAGCACTGACAGCACTTTGCCAAAATGTGAAAGTTTGGTCAGTGGCCAAGAGAATGGAAAAGGTCAATATTTATCCCAGTACCAAAGAAAGGGGATATGAAAGACTGTTCCAAACACCAAACCATAACCTTTATGCCACAGATGAGTAAAATTGTCTTGAAGATAATCCAGCAACATTTGAATCCAACCATCAACAGAGATCTGCCTGATGTATAAGCCTTCCTTTTGGAAAGGAAGTGAAACATGTGATCATATTGCCAATCTAAGTTGGATGATGGAAAAAGCAAAGAAATACCGAAAAGACAGCTGTATGTGTTTCTTTGACAACACAAGCTCTGAAACTGCCTCCAGGAACTAGGAATATCACCACACCACATAGTTATTATACTCTATTCAGGCAGCCACTGTAAGAATGGAATATGGAGACACAAATTGGTTCAGAATTGGAAAAGGCACTTGGCAAGGTTGCATCCTGTCACATATACTATTCAGCATGTTCACAAAATTGGTTATAAAAAGGCATATTTGGAGGAATCTACCATTGGGGTTAAAATCAATGGTAGAAATATCAACAACCTCTAATATGCAGGTGATACAACATTGCTCGCTGAAAGCAAGGAGAATCTGGAGTGGCTAATACTGAAACTCAAGGATGAAAGTGAAAAATTTGGACTGCACCTTTACATCAAGAAAAGAATGATAATAATTACTGAAGAGAACGCACAGATCAGAGTGCAGGTTGACAATGAGCTGAAACAATAAAGGAATTCATTTTCCTGGGCTCTAAAATTGACCATAACGGTGACTGCAACTCTGAAATCAGAAGGCATAGAGCACTTGGAAGAACTGCAATGTCTGGCATGAATAACATCTTGAAGAGTAAAGACATTAGCCTCATAGCTAAATGCAGATTGGCTAACACAATAGTTTTCCAATTGCTAATTGTTGTGGCCCAGCAGGAGCTGTTGGAGCTGCAAAATGCTCTGCCAGCGAGGAGCCTTACACGTCGGCTCTGGAAGAAGTGGAGGACCCTGGACAGGGTTCAGACTCCAAGCAGGACACAGAGAGGCTGGTTGGCCACCAGGAGGTGCCTGAGGCATGGAGCAGTGGTGAAAGCCGAAGGAAGTGTGCTCCTGACGTCGGAGACAAGGGAGATGGTCCTGGCAACGCTGGGCAGATCAACGGAGAGAACAGCTATGCAGTTACAAAAGATAATTGGATCCAGGTGATTGTAATTAGGCTCCTCTCAAGATTGTATTTAAGGAGCGACTGGGAGGAGTCTGGTTTTGCAGGATTCAACTTCACTCGTAACACTGGAGAAGCTGTTATCTGTCTCTGTCGAAGTCTGAGTTGCTGCCAAGGTTCTTATCTGTTTGTTGTCCTTGGCTTTCAGCCACCGAGGCTTATGTTTCCTGCTAATAAAGTGCTGTGGAATTCCAGTTAAGCTTGTCTCGGCATTCGTTACTGGATGGAGGAGGGGGTCAGAACAGCTAATTATGGCTAAGAAACTTGGACTCTAAAAAAAGCAGATAGGAGAAGGGTGGATGCCTTTAAACTGTAGTGCTTAAAGTGACTATTATGCAACCCATGGACAGAAAAATTAACAAAGAATTCTTAAACCAAATCTCACCAAAGATATCATTTGAAACCAAGAAGCTGTCATATACTTGTGTAAAAATCAAACCTGCACTTAAAATCACAAGTGCTTTGACAATCTATTAACACAATTGCCATTTATTCATTTTTGGTCAGACATTACATTCATCATCATCAGATGCTTCAGATCCTCCATGGTCATGTCAGGAGAGTTGACTCACTCAAAAGGTCAATCATGCTGGGAGTGATCAGCAAAAAAAGGAGAAGGGGCTGTCCTAGTACCTACTGGGTGGATACATAAAGGATGACACCAAGTTGACCATGGAGGATCTGAAGAAGGCAGTGCAAGACAGAAGAGATACTGATTCATAGAGTGGCCAAGTATTGGACACAACTGAATGGCTGATGATGATGAATGTAATGACTGACCAAAAATGAATAAATGACAATTGTGTTAATAGATTGTCAAAGCACTCGTGATTTTAAGTGCAGGTTTGATTCTTACATAAGTATATATCTCATACATGAACTCAATACTTTCATTAGAGACCTTAGAAAAAGTATTAATTACACAGACATATATTTTGGAGGAACATAAAAACCAATGGACCACAGCTGGATTGTTTATGCATAATACATCTACACATACAGTTGTTTGTCAACCTAAGGTATCATTCTGTTCATTCTTCACGTCAGCATCATCATAGACAGAATCAAGTTAAACATATGTCATATGTTCTACCATATTCCTGGTATGAAACTCCAGAAAAAGAAGAACCCTATTACTGGCCAAGGAATTAAGCAGAGACAGCAAATGTTGATAAACTTCTGAATACTAGGATCAAAAGGGATGCCTTATTAAGAAAAAAAATGAAGCATTGAATAACTCAGATGTCCAGGAGCAATTCTGGAATCCCAGGAATAAAGACACTGCAGTTTGAACAAATGATTAGAGTTTGAAGTACAATGTGGATACACCACATGTTGGAAGATAAATCAGCCATTTTGACAAGAGAGAGAAAAGGAAGGCAATAATCTCTGCCTTTACAGATGGTCAGTTAGAAATTACCTATTACTGAAGCAGCATTTTTTATGTTGAATAGTTTCCTTTTGTACTTGTAAAGTTATTTTTTAGTAAAACAGAGGTTGTTCCACTAGCTTCACTAGCTGCGGAAAAACCACAACATTGTTCAACAGATCATATTGGATTTAAGCTTTCCTAGCAATGTATGCTGTTTTTTTAAATGAAATTGCTGAACTTGTTGTAAAGGAAATATGTTATGCAATACATTCCAAAAGTATGCCATTTATATTCATAAGATGTAGAGGTGCACTGAACTAGCTAGTTTTAAAAGAGAGTTAAAGAAATTCATGGAATATTAACCTATATCAACAGCTGTTATTCTTAATGGCTGCATTTTATCTCCAATATCAATTGGAATATGCCTTTGAATACAGTTAGAGAAATTTCATTTAGTGAAATGGTCTTCCACTTTTTGCCTGAAGGTGTAGACAATTTCTGGTACATTCAATTACATTTCATCACTTCTATCATTTTTTGAAACATTTATATTTTTCAGAAAGTTTGTATATTAAATAATTTGATCAATATGATTAAACTGGGGAAGGTTGTTGAGAAGGTGGTGGCCTTCCAGCTCCAACGGTCCTTGGAGGAAGCAGACTATCTAGACCCCTTCCAGTCAGGCTTCAGACCCGGTTACAGCACAGAAACCGCTTTGGTCGCATTGATGGATGATCTTTGGAGAGCCAGAGATGAAGGACATCCCTCCATCCTGGTCCTCCTTGACCTCTCAGCGGCTTTCGATACCATCGACCATGGTATCCTTCTGCGACGACTGCGGGAGGTGGGAGTGGGAGGCACCGTGTTACGGTGGTTCTCCTCCTACCTCTCGGACAGGTCGCAGTCGGTGTTAGTGGGAGGGCAGAGATCGTCCCCAAGGCCCCTAAAATATGGGGTGCCGCAGGGTTCGGTCTTATCCCCCCTACTATTCAACATCTACATGAAACCGCTGGGAGAGATCATCCGTAGGCACGGGATCAGATACCATCAATATGCGGACGATACTCAATTGTATCTGTCCGCCCCGTGCCAAATCAATGAAGCGGTTGACGTGATGGACCGGGGGCTTGAAGCCGTCATGGACTGGATGAGGATTAACAAACTTGTGCTCAACCCAGAAAAGACCGAGTGGCTGTTGTGTTTTCCTCCCAAAGATTTGGCCAATAATCCAACACTCAGGCTGGGGGGTCAAATTTTACACCCCTCAGAGAGGGTCCGCAACTTGGGAGTCCTCCTGGATCCACAGCTGTCATTCGACCATCATATAGCGGCTGTGACCAGGGGGGCATTCGCCCAGGTACGCCTGGTGCGCCAGTTGCGACCCTACCTGAATCGGGAGGCCCTCACAACAGTCACTCGGGCCCTTGTGACCTCTAGGCTGGAATACTGCAACGTGCTCTACATGGGGCTGCCCTTGAGGAGCATCCGGCGACTTCAGCTAGTACAGAACGCAGCCGCGCGAGTGATTGCGGGTGCACCTCGATTCACCCGCATTACACCTATCCTCCGCGAGCTGCGCTGGCTACCTGTCGATCTCCGGATGCGCTTCAAGGTGCTATTGATCACCCATAAAGCCCTACATGGCAGTGGATCTGGATACTTGAGAGACCGCCTTCTGCCAATTACCTCCCTACGACCTATAAGATCCCATAGATTAGGCCTCCTCCGCATTCCATCGGCCAGCCAGTGTCGGCTGGCAACCACAAGGAGGAGGGCCTTCTCAGCAGTGGCCCCGACCCTTTGGAACGAGCTCCCCGTAGAGATTCGTACCCTCTCCACCGTCCAAGCCTTCCGCACAGCCTTGAAGAACTGGCTCGCCCGTCAGGCCTGGGGATAAGGATTCCTACCCCGCCCGAATGTTGTATGCATGTTGCTCATTATTTTATTATGTGTTGTTGTCTCAATGTTGTATTTCCCCCTTCCCTGGTTTTCTGTGAGCCGCCCTGAGTCCCCTCAGGGAAAAGGGCGGCCTACAAATGCAAATAAAACCTCTAAAACCTCTAAACCTCTAAACTGAGGGCCCTCATTTTACTCTTAGTCTGAGCTCTTACCACTTTTAAGAAGGTCTTGCTTTCTGTCTGTCTTTTACATACAAACACTGATCTCATTGCATGGCATTCTTTATTCCCAAATAAACTCACTAGCATCTTCCATTCCATTAACTCATTCCATTAACCTCTCACTATGTCAAGATAACTCCCCCTTTGTTATCTCTTCACACTCACTTTTTCCATTAATAAGAAACCTGTTTTCCCCCCAAACTCTTACATGTCCTTCTAGTTTGAAAATTAAAGAATTGGACATGAGCATGACCTTTTAAAAAAGGATAGCTTAGGGAAATAAAATTCTGTTCTCAATTTCCACTTTTGTCTCCTTTCATTTCTGATTCAGTTAATCGAGTCTACTCAGACTGGCTCCAGTTCTTTAAGGCAAGAATCTCTCACATCATGTCCTTCCAGTGAACCTTTTTTATTAAACCCTAAAAGAAGAGGAAGAGGTGCAAACTATAGCAACATCCAACTGCACCCAACTGCAAAGGTGAAAAGACTCAGTTACACATTAGAAAGTCCATCAACCATTTTTCTACCCCTTATTCCATTCAACATGTTCAAGATTTTTCAAGTCAGGAAGGCTATCAAATCTTCTATTGTTTTCAAAGCTCTGCAGAGAAATTCAACCAGAAGCCCCAATCTGATCTGAAGATTTGTCTGGAAGACCTAATAGGAAAATTTAGTCTGAATGGATGATCAAATCTTCTTTGTTTAATAATTTTAACTGAAACGCATTAAGATTTATCACAACCTGATTACAACATTATGGGACAGACAGCAGGGATTCAAAAGAATTCTTAAGGATGATACTAAGTGTAGAATCAGGAATTTCACTATAACCGATCAGCAGTGAATCCATGGAGGATAAATGCTGACTGGAATAGTCTTAACTAGCAGTAGCCTTTTTTTTCAGAAAAAAAATCCTATGGGAACAGATTGTATTTAATTTTCAAATTTTATAGGATGGATAAAAGAGATATTTGTCTTTTGGTCAATTTTTGAAAAATATTCAAGGTGCTGAGTATTTTTTTAAATGACAGGCATTTTCTCATGGGGGCTTTAAGTAAATAGCTTTTATAGTTGTACAAGAAAGAGAAAGAAAGAGAAAGAAAGAAAAGAAACAATGAAATAAAGAAAGAGAAAAAAGAAAGAAAAGAAAGAAAAGAGAAAGAAAAAGAGAAAGAAAACTACTATTCTTCAAAGACCTCAATAACTCTGCCAATACACCAGGCCAATTTTAAAGTAAAAATGGGAAAGTGAGAGGAAAGAAAGATAGAGAGGGGGAAAGTGAAATGGAAAATGCAACCTCTCAGATATCCTATCAATATGAAAAGTAAGTGCAAATTCCTTCCACTCTTGCATTTATCATAGTGAATATTTATTGAAATTTCAGAATAAAAATCATATTAAAAAAATTCCTGGATCACAAAAACTGCATATACCACATTTCAGTCAAATGAAATAGATTAATTTAGTCTGATCATTATTGGCAAGAAGGGAAACAAGGGAGAGCTTAATTCCAAAAATGTTTTTAAACATATTGAAGAATTGTATTAGCATAAAAATATATTGTAGGTTTCAGTCAAGCAGCATTGACACTCAGCAGGAACTTCAACATATTATATTGGAATGAGCTCCCCGTGGAGATTCGTACCCTCTCCACCGTCCAAGCCTTCCGCATAGCCTTGAAGAACTGGCTCGCCCGTCAGGCCTGGGGATAGGATAGTTACCCCGCCCGAATGATGAATGTATGTTGGTTATTATTTTACTATATGTTGTTATCTTAATGTTTGTATTCCCCCCCTTCCCGGTTTTGTGTGAGCCGCCCTGAGTCCCCTCAGGGAAAAGGGCGGCCTACAAATGCTAATAAACCACTAAACCACTAATATTGTGATAGAAAAGAGAGCAGCCTATGAATTTCCCAGCTAAAAAATAATAAGCTTGATTATCATATTATTGCACCTCTACAGTCAGCTTATCTGATTTTGAAAGTAAACCATAGGAAACTAATGTTTTCCATCAGTTCTATTTCCTTTCAGCAATAGGAGGACAAACAAGCATTATAAAGTATTAAGAAATTTTGCATCAAGTACAGTGACGTCTGGAAAATCATGCTCTTAAGGGTTAGGCACTAATTTATTTTATAGTCCTTGGATATCATTTCTGTTGTGACTGCTATTATTTTGTGATAATTAAAGCTCAGGTAAACCTTATTTTTAAATGTCTGCTTCCTTAATTATGCCAAAGCATAATCCAATTAGCACATTATTCACAGAATATATTATACATGTCCTGATATGCTTTCCAGCTTGAAATCTAAATATAAGATCCTGAACAGAAACGGATGCTCCATCAATCCAGGTATGGATATTCAGTCTTCTTATCTATAATAATGAAAACTATATCCCTCCTCAAGTAATTTAACATTAATGTAAAGGTAAAGTTTCCCCTCGTACATATGTGCTAATCATTCCCGACTCTAGGAGGTGGTGCTCATCTCCGTTTCAAAGCCAAAGAGACAGCGCTGTCCAAAGACGTCTCCGTGGTCATGTGGCTGGCATGACTACATGCTGAAGGTGCACAGAATGCTGTTACCTTCCCACCAAAGGTGGTTCCTGGTTTTCTACTTGCATTTTTACATGCTTTCGAACTGCTAAGTTGGCAGAAGCTGGTACAAGTAATGGAAGCTCACTCCGTTACGCAGTGCTAGGGATTCGAACCACCAACCTTTCTTATCGACAAGCTCAGCATCTTAGCCACTGAGCCCCCAGATCTTAAAACTTCAACACTGAAGGAAGGGAGAGTGTCAATGTTCCGATTGATAAAGCCAGCCAAAGCAAGCATGCTCAAAACCTTTTGTGCTTATTTTTTTTAAATGAATGTTTTTTTTTCACCATTTATGCGAGTTATAAGATTTAATGAAAATTCAAACAGATGTAAATAAATGTTCCAATAGAGGCTGACAGCTAGAACATATTTTTTGCCTATAAACAGGGTTGTTGTGGGCATTCTCAGCCATGGTGGTGCTGTGTTTAGAATGTAGTCTTGCAGGCTAACTCTGCCCACTGCCAGGAGTTCAATCCTGATCGGCTCAAGGTTGATTCAGCCTTCCATCCTTCCAAGGTTGATAAAATGAGGACCCAGATTGTTAAGGGCAATATAGATAGGCCTCAACTTACAACCATTTGTTTAGTGACCATTTAAAGTTACAACAGCGCTGAAAAAAGTGACTTAGGATCATTTTTATGACCGTTGACGCATCCCCTGGTCATGTGATTTATATTTGGATGCTTGATATGTGCTTCATATTTATGATTCTTTCAATGTCCCGGGATCATGTGATTACCTTTTGCAGCCTTCTGACAAGCCAAGTTAATCATCACCATCATCTTCATTTAACAACCACATAATCTCTTGCAGGGTGGAGTCTGGGCAACTGAATGGAGCTATCAAAGTGTTTTAATGGCTGGATGCCCTTCCTGTCACCAATACAGAGTTTTATTCAGCAGATAGTGTGCCCAGAGAGAGAAATATCTGCCTTTACCTAGGATTGAACTCACAGCCTCCTGATTGTGAGGTAAGAGCTGCACCTCTAGGCCACCGCACCACTCCCTGAGAAGCAAAGCCAATGGGGAAGCCAAATTCACTTAACAACTCTGTTACTAATTTAACAACTGAGGTGATTCACTTAACAAACGTGGCAAGAAAGGTAATAAAATCGGGCCAAACTCACTTAACAAATTTCTCACTTAGCAACATACGCGTTGGGCTCAATTGTGGTCGTAAGTAGCAATAGCAATAGCAGTTAGACTTATATACCGCTTCATAGGGCTTTCAGCCCTCTCTAAGCGGTTTACAGAGTCAGCATATTGCCCCCACAGTCTGGGTCATCATTTCACCCACCTCAGAAGAAAGGAAGGCTGAGTCAACCTTGAGCCGGTGAGATTAGAACTGCTGAACTGCAGATAACAGTCAACTGAAGTGGCCTGCAGTACTGCACCCTAACCACTGCGCCACCTCGGCTCAAGGACTACCTGTATTCTGACTCTGTAAACCTCTTAGAGAGTGCTGTAAAGCACTATGAAGCAGTATCTATGTCTAAGTATAATTGCTATTTCTCTTTTTGTTATCTTTGTTAAGGTTGGCAGATACAGTGCATTGAAGGAGCAGCAGAATGAGTCTCCTGACAAATTAAAACAAGCACACAAAATGAATGGCAATTAGGCAAGAAATGAAATAACTTGGAATTTTGAAGAAAAACAAATGAAACTCAAAACGGATTCTAGCAAATGAATAACAAAATGTAGGAAAAGATTAATTAGAAACATCCCTTGACTAATACAATCAATTATTCTTTCCTATCTATAATTATTGCCTTCCTGGCATTCTAAAATAAACCTAGAGCGTTGTTGCTGAGCAGGCAGCAACAGTAATTTAGCCCAGATCAGCTATTTTGTGCGTATTGCAAGGGCAGCAAATCCACAGCTTGAATACGTTCATCATGGGAAGTATAACATCATGGTCAAACCAGAAATAGAGAGAACTCAGGCAAAAAATTACAAATATTTCATATTAGTGTGTGGTCTGACCCAACACTGACTGTGTTCACCTTAGGTACTTATATGCTGGCACAGCATGTCTTATGGATTGCTTTGTTGATTCAAGAGCTAGTCCCTCTAAATCTCACACATCTTACTCCCAGGTGTCTGCATTGGATTGCCTTGTAAAGGAATAAAAAGAGATGTAGTTGAACAATATTTTGCATTATCCTTACTGAATTCAAAAACAATCCTCCTGAAATAAAGTGCTTAGAAGTGCAAGTTAAACTTCTTGAACTTATTTTGAGAGAATTTTAACTTTCAAGGAACCTATTATCTTTGCTGTCTTTTGCTATCTGCAGCTTTATCGAGCCCGAGGAAGTACAAAAACAATTCAGTCTCCAGCACTGGCTAGGGTTTTGCTATTCCATGTTTATGAGTATGAACATATTTATGAAGATTTATAAAGTTTGTGCCTCCAAAAAGTTTCACCCCAGTTGAGGAAAGGAGCTGGAATAAATGATGAGAGCCTACATAAACTAAGGTAGTCTGGATTAAGTAAGAGGGAGAACCAATTACTCACACCAATTTCTCAGTCACGTATTCAGCCAAATTTCATCTTTAGAATGTCCTTAAGAAAACATGTCATATCTTTAAAAAATACAGATTAATGTATTGGGAGGGATGTTCATGGTAATTTTATCAGTCATTTGCATAACAGACAGACAGACAGACAGACAGACAGACAGACAGACAGACAGACAGACAGATAGATATAACTATTAGTTTTGCTTTGTTTCAGATAACAACAAAAATTTCCGAAGGGAACCCATTCATATCTAGGGTGACTATCTCAAAGATCACTATATATTCAAAAGCAACAAAATAGCCTTTGTAAAAGTTTGTTTGATTTTTGTACAGCAATGATTTTGTTGAGGTAGATGTTGAGAAAGATTTTTTTTCATTCTGTATAAGAATATGTTGGATCTGACATCAGAAAATTGGGATGCTTAGAAGAAATCAGATTTACTGGAAGGTTGAGCAGAGTAAGAAAATATGAAGGTCAGAACTGATGTAAAGTGGAATAGGAAAGAAAATGTTTACATATTTTCACAGAAATAATTATTGTTGCAAGAGATAAACTATTCCAACTTGTATTCAACACTTAAGTATATAGTTCATGCTTTCCCAAGGGGATTAATTTCAGAATGGAAAATTGTTAATGTTAAGAATGTTGTTATTATATTCAGGATGTATCCTCTAGAATGCAGAATTGTGTACAATTAAAGTAGTATACATTAATATATACTGTGAAGCATGTATAAAACAATGTGATTTACTTGGAATATGTCACCAAGGCTCTAAGATTTGGGTTCCCAGGATTATAGAACGGCGTGTGGTGAAATTCAGAATCACTAATCTGGTACATGGGAGGTGATTCAAAATCCCTTCTTTTACCCCTGAAGACCATACTGTATGGTCAACAATGAAGAGATCATTGTTGGAGTTAAGCACTAGACATAGACTACCTTAAAACAAAGCAGGAAGAATTGCTAGATAGATCCTGCAGTAATAATGCCATGCATTCATGGTTCTTTCATATCTTATGACATTAAAGTGATTTGACTTATGGCCCCAGTTAATCCAATGGCGGGTGTCTCATTTAATTATTCTGAGCTGGATTGCATTCTGTCTACTCATGTGACAGAATATTGCTCAGCTGGATGAAGTTCAAGATCAGCATCTTTGAAAGGATATTTGCTATCCAATATGAGAAGAGATAGCTTGAAAGATTGTATTAGTTATCTCAAGTTGCTCAAGAGTTTTATCAATAATGTGACTTGCCTTTTGGGCCCAGAAAAAAATGCCAAAATAATATCCATAAATAACAATAAAGCTAAGGAACTGAAAAATAAAATAGAAGCTGTCTTTAAAATTGAAACAGACATGTATGTACTGCACAACACTCCAAATTGAACAATTGTTGATAAGAAAGACAAAAAATGTCTGGATAGTGGATTGTGATACTATCTGAAGAAAGCAGAACAAGAGATGGAAAAAATAACAAAATACAAAGACCTGCCAATAAAAATAGAATAATCATGTCAAATGAAAGCAAAGATAGTACCAACAGTGATAGGTCCCTTGGGTGTAATCCCAAAATATCTGGGGCACCACTTGAACCCCATCAACAATGACATAATCACTGTAAGTCAATTGCAAAAAGCAGCTTTACTTGAAACAGCTTACATCCTGTGATGATATCTTTAATATTACTAACAACATCATCTATCTAAACCCAGGTTCTTGAGAAGGCTCAATAGCTATATAAAAATGCCAAATCCAATTTAAACATGACTAGGTGACCAAACTATAATTTATTAAAACTTGTATGGTGTCTGATTCTCAACAACTTTGAGTGACTAATTAAACTATTTGCGCTTTACAGTTTATTGCACAGAGAATTGGTTCGTGCACATTGATTTATCACAGAGACTGGGTGATTTATGTCATGAGCATGCAAAATGCTAGTTTGTGTGTGTGGAGGGGGAGAGTTGCTTGATTTACATGAAGGTGAAACGGGTTGGGCATAGTGATTTGAAATGAGTATTCTTCAGAATGCTCACAATCTAACAATAGTGAAATATAAAAATTATATACTGGTTCCACTCCTACTTCCTGATGAAAGTTTGATGAATGAGTATTAAAAAGTTCAGTAGATAGATAGATGATAGACAGACAGACAGACAGATTCACCAGGACCTTTGCCACAATGGAAAAACAACATCAGCAACTGGAATCAGTGTTGGTTGATTATTGTTAGACACTGCAGCAAGATGCATCTGAGCATCTGAGTACAAACAAAAATCATCAAAACACTTCTGGTCCTGTTGGACTCATGCAGCATGTTGGAAACATATGTGATTAAATACATTATAATCATTAAAAGTTAATGTCATATTTCTCAAAATTTCTATGTGACACAGTCATTCTGAAATTATATTTGTTTTCAATTTGAAGAGGTCTATTGTAATAATCAAAAGTTTTTCAGGAAGTAAAACTTTGAAAAAAAATGTTGTCTAGTATGATAACCCATTATCCGGTCTCTATAATATTATGCAGGCAATAAAAAGAGGGCATTATGGAATCTGTACTACTGCCCATACCTGAATTACATATACAGCCTATAGAAAAGTTATTTTAGTTCTATAGCTTAAAGCCATTACCCCATAGTTTCCACTTCAATAGTTGTGCTCGTTTTGGGCAATCACATCTAGTCAAATCCTATATGTGTTCTTATAGTTATCTTTAATATAGTTATATCTTTAATCATACTGATGAATAATTATAATATGTTAGCATGTCTCAATTATTAATTTGGGGCATCTTCTCTTTTCCCATCCATTTCTTCTGTTGTTAACTTTGTTCATAACGCAAAAAGTTCCAGGCTAAATTTGTAGCATTTTTAGTTGTTGCAGATTAGGAGGAATATTTTCTGGAATCAGAAATTTGGGGTTATTTACATGATGTCACAATTCCCACCTTCCTTCGACACTCAAAGGAACACAGGTTTCTGTTGTAGAAAGTTCAGAATTAGATAATTGAAAGATGAGCTACAAGGTAGCACCTTGTATCTTATATCTCTTTTGGTGGCCCAGATATAGTAATGACTTTTTGAAATGTCAGTTTAAAGAAGTGCACTGCATAATGAATCATTGTGTATAAGGAACATATTGAATACGGTAACAAAAGCTTAAAGCTGCAAGACATCTACAGGTTTCAACTAGTTTCATATTTTAAAGGATTTTTTTTTCTCTCTTCCCTTAATAGACTCTGAATAGATATTAACTATGCTGGGTCTAATGAACAGATTTGCTATCTTCATAAGCTTGTTTGCAACAGATGTTTTAATTTTGAAAACAAGCCAAATCTGTGCTATAACTGGAAGATGATCAGTATTCATTCAACACTTTTGAAAGAGATGCCCAGTTATCTGTCTGAAAAAGTGCTGAATATTTTAATTCGTAACCCCATATGATTCCTGCTTACTTGCGTTTTTACTATATTCTATTTTTCTTAACCCTCTGATCTCTGGAAGCCTGAAAAAAGCAACTGAAAGAATTCCTTTGGGGAGAATATTACAAGTCTGGAAACCAGGACAACAAGGTTTAAAGCAAGGGCTTACCATGCACATGAATTTCAAGAGACATGAATAGAACTACATTTGCATATTTGCAAATTTTTAAAACTTCCAGCAGTTTTAAAGATTTAATAGACAATCAATATAAAACACTTGGAAGGGAAGTTCGTAAATTGATTCTGATTTAAATTGAATTAAATCTCCCCACTTCAAAAGTATACATTTTTAAAGCAAAAGTGACCTGCACAACTTGATACTTAATTTACATATTATGTAAACTACTTAATAGGCTGTATACATTCATTAGCATGCACAGGGTTACTGATGAACAGGTAGTGAGAAATGCAAATTTGTCTTCGGACTATTCTTTCTTTTAAAAAAAATGTTCCTTTAATTTCTCAAATGGTTTCATTAAAGTTTTGGTTTTTCCTGTTAGAAATATTTCTAGAGTAATTATGAATCATTTCTTCCAATAAAATATGTTTCTAATTCTACAGTATATACAGATATGAACACAACTGAACCCAACATTTTCAATGTTAAGCAATATATTTTCGAAGGAAATTTTGCTGCCATTTATAGCAATAGCAATAGCAGTTAGACTTATATACCGCTTCATAGGGCTTTCAGCCCTCTCTAAGCGGTTTACAGAGTCAGCATATTGCCCCTACAATCTGGGTCCTCATTTTACCCACCTCGGAAGGATGGAAGGCTGAGTCAATCCTGAGCCGGTGAGATTTGAACCGCCGAACTAGCAGTCAGCTGAAGTGGCTGCAGTACTGCACCCTAACCACTGCGCCACCTCGGCTCTTTTTATTTTATAACCTGCCAAGCATCCGAAGTTTGATCATGGAGCTACTGCAACAGTCATAGTATTAAAAATGATTATAAGTCACTTTTCTCAGTGCCATTGTAACTTTGAATTGTCCCTAAATAATGGTTAAACATTGAGAACTATCTATTTCGTAAGGAACCTTACTATACCTTTAAGGTAAAGGTAAAGGTTTGCCTCGCACATATGTGCTAGTCGTCCCGGACTCTAGGGGGTGCTCATCTCTGTTTCAAAGTCAAAGAGTCAATGCTATCTGAAGACATCTCCTTGGTCATGTGGCCGGCATAACTAAATGCCGAAGCAGCACAGAATGCTGTTACCTTCCCAGCAAAGGTGGTTCCTATTTTTCTACTTGTATTTTTACCTGCTTTCGAACTGCTAGATTGACAGAATCTCGGACAAATAACAGGAGCTCATTCCGTTACATGGCACTAGGGATTTGAACAGCTGAACTGTTGACTTTTCTGATCGACAAGTTCAGTGTCTTAGCCACTGAACCACCATGTCCCTTTTACTATACCTTATGAACTTAATTGGATTTACTCCTGAATAAGCTGCATACTATCAATTTCTCCATTTTCATTCAGTTATTATCTTTAATATCATAATAAAATAGTTATCTGTGCTATTTTGACCAAGGTAATCATTATAAGAGAGCCCACTTGATGTAGTGATTAAGGTAACAGACTAGGAACCAGGTTTTAGGCACAAAGCCAGCTGGGTGACCTTGGACCAGTTACATTCCCTCAGCCCTAGAAAGGAGGCCATGGCAGATCACTTCTGAAAAACCTTGCCAAGAAAACCACAGGGATTTGTCCAGGAAGTGTCAGAGAATTGGGCATGATTCAATAGATGGGTGAAAATGATGATAAACATCATAAAATGTTTACCTACCTATACATCATCTATTTTTCTATTTATTGTGACTGAACTTCAAAAAGTACAAATTCCTATTCAACTAGAAAGCAGCACCATCAATCATTAAAAAACAAATTCAGATTCAGTTATAGCTTGCATGAAACATCACCACAAAATCCCAGGCATGTAGATTAGACTGGGAAGTGGATAAAATATACTACAAGGAGACATTCCTATTCGGATGTGGAAACTATGTGGAAAGTTGGAATTCAAGCTCAGCTCTGAGACTTTACTGATTTTTAATGTTCTTTGCTTGCTTTCGAGATTACTATTCTTGTTCACTAAACCATTTTCCTGACCTTAACATAAATATAAAATACGTAAATATATTATTTATTAATTAAATGTCCATGCAACCCATTTCACTGTTGAGCTCCCTCAGTGGCTTACAACATCATAAAAATGAGACATAAAAGATTAAAATGTTAAAATATTAAATGTTAACAAAAAATTAGGTAAACTAGAAACCAATACACAAACAGGTTGGGATCTTCTTGCTCCACAATTGACATCCAGCCTGGAAACCCCCCTCCTGCCCCATTGAAGCCCCAAGCCAATTGGCAGAGCAAGATTTTAAAGGCAGGGGGGTGAAGGCAGCTCTCATCTTGAACAGCACAAGAATTGAGATCAGAATTGTAAAAAAAAAAAGAGCAAATGAATAGAATCAAATCTCAGTTTGGGACACCTCTGTACAAGCTTTGCATGCAGCACGCTAACTTCTGCTGTGATTTATGTCATTTTTATAATGAGTCATTATGCAAATGACATAATTAGCACCATTTACATCACCACAATGATGTGCTATTTGACTTACCAAGCTTTGAGAAATAATAGTCATCCCCTCCACTCAATTAAAACAAGGCTTCACCATCTAATTTATGATGCCATTTATTCAAATATTGTGTTTTTCCATATCTGGTTGCCTCCAGGTGTTTGGAGCATAACTTACATTCACTTGCCTTAAACCATCTATGCGAGACTGATGGAAATTGAGGTGCAAAATATCTGGGGAGCATCAAATTGTCATCCATTTTCATTTCTATACACACACACACACACACACACTCAAAAACTCTAAACCTGTTCACCTGTTCCATTGACTTAGATAAGGTCTTCTTCCATTCTTTTGCTAGGCCTTCAACAGCCGTGTTTCCTTCACATCCTTACCTGGTTGTTCCATATCAGTTCTTGGTTTGAGACTAAATTCTTTCTCTTCTAAATCCACCGGTGTCACATTGTCTAAATCTTTTCCATCTCTTGGCTTATTGTTTCTGTATCACTCATTTGTATTGCAGATTCTTTTAATTTTCTATTCATCTTTTCTCCATATTTGCAAATCCATATTTCTTCCATTCTTCCTTCAAAAGAAATCAAATACCTCATAACAGATTCAATCAATGATACTGCCACTGCTACTGTAATAATTTTTTTTCAACATCCTTTGTAAAGTCTCTGGGATGCCCTCTATTTACTACGTTGACAGTTCATTCCCCCTCTCTTTGTTACTTTCCTAATGCTAACCAATTCTTTTCTTAAATTTGTAATCCAAAAAGATAAAGCAACGAAAAATAAGAGAGCAGTTTTCTTTAACTCTTTAGACCCATTCAGCCCTCCATGATTTTATAGTCATGTAGTCTTTCACAGATTTCCTTTATATTTTTGTTTAAGAAAAATCTACAGTCCTCTTTAAAAAAAATTAAATTGTCCTACAAAGACATTAAATTTATTTAATTGCCCATAATACTTAAAAATAAACAGAATTCCAAATTTAATTGGCTTCTTAATTCTGAATTTTCCTAATTCTAAATAAGCTTTTTGCTTTTAATTAATTTTAAACCTTTATAATTATTTCTTTAAATTTTACTTTAATCTTGTACAGATTGAAGGAATGCTGAACCAGGTCTAGTTGCCCTGCTATTTAAAATATCTGTATATTTGACAAAATAATTATATTTCAACTCCGTGATAGAAAGTAGGACTCGGATCAAGCCCCATGTCCTTAAAAGAGGCTCTGCCTAAGGCTGATATTTTGATGTTTCTTCCTCAGCTCTTGGTGTGGTACTTGCTTCTTGCCCACAGATTCACTAGATCTTATGGGTTTCATCATGAGGAGCAGCACTCCAGAGCACATGTGGGCAATATCTTAGTTTCTCCTTGTACAGAGAAGCTCTCTTGGTCTGGACTCATTGCCTGGCCACCAGTCTTCACCTCAGTGTCATTTCCACCCACCACATATATATCAGCTTCCCATTTTTTACCAAACTGATGTTCAAATTCCCAGCCATTTTCTTGAGATGTTTGGGAGACAACTTGAATAACAACAAAGATAGATCATTTTTCTGTCAACTTGTTTCCTTGCTGTTTTATTATGTTTTAATTGCCAACTCCACTCAAGTTCCCTCCAGGGACGTGCAGTCAGGGGAGGCAAGGGAGGCAGGGCCTCACCACTGTCATCCTGGTTCCCTCCTTATTTCATCTTCCCAAAATCTTTTCTGTTGCCAGCTCAACTATATCTACAGTCTCTCCTTCTATGTGTTATGAGAAGATTTCCTATGAGAAATGAACCAACACCTAATATCTGAGCTTTGTTATAAGCAAAATTAGCATACATGTTTGGTTTTCATTATGGAAGCCTGATTTGATGGCTGGCTTAATTTCAGTTATAGAAGCACCCATCTCAAGTTTGTGACTATGTGTGCTTCTAAAAACATAGAAGCAAAGAAACAACAGTACACTGCTGCACTGAAATAGCTGAATGAATATGGAAAGAAAAGTCTATAGACTTTTGTACTGAATGCTACACATAGACTAATGTACCACATACCGAGTTTCATAAAAGAATCAAAAGAACTACCACTAAATAAGCTGTTCAAGGATGTTATGGATAATGAGAATGGGAAGGGCAGGAAATATATTTATAAAAATTTGTCAGCTCTATAAGATAGACCAGACTAATAAAACAATGCCTAAGTTTAGCCAACACTATGTTTATTGTAATAGTTGTAGCAAGAGAATCTTGCAAGTTTGAACATGCTTCTTCTTCCTTCACTTCACATTTGTGTGAACTAACCTTTCTGAAGCTAGAAAGTAGAAAATAGTGCTATTTACAAAACTGCAAGACTTGTAAACTTCAACTCTTACAAGGCAATATAGTTAAAGTGCCATGTAACATTTGTTAGAGGTATGATAAAAGTGTCACTAACAAACTGATTAGAAAGTGATTAGTATTTATATTTCAGACCGGTACCAGTGGTGGGTTCCTACTGGTTCAGACCAGTTCAGCTGAGCCTTTAGTTGTTTGGCGGCATGGGTCACTGGAATCTGTCACACCCCTGAACCAGTTGTCCGGGTGGCACTGTAGGCACTGCCATCTTGTTTTTAAGTTCTGTGCATGTGCAGAACAATTTTAATTGCACTGTGCATGTGCGTGCAATATTCATGCACACACACACAAGCAAACAGGCAGTAGTGCCTGCTGGAACCCATCCCTGACCAGTACTAGTAAATTTTCAAATAATTACAATTATTTCACATGTTAGTGTGAAGTTTTTGCAATCGGGGCATGTGGAACAGCAATTACGAGTTGCAGACCCTGGATTTAGAACCAGCAAAGGCACCTGAGACTGCACTGCTAACATTTGATGGATAATGGAAAATGCAAGGGAATTCGCAAAGTATTCTGTTTTGTTTTATTGCTTACGCAACACTTTTTGACTGTGTAGAACACCGCAAATTGTGGGTATCTCATAAAGAATACTTAAGGAATCACTTATAGAAGGTGAAAGAAGAAGCCACTCCACTGCACAGCATTAAAAGCCCAAACAATCTATCAATGGGCAATGCTGACAAACAGAGGACTTGAAGAAATAGCCACATCTTGCTAGACTCATATATTCTATGGGGAACCGAGTAAACAATGGCTGCTATTAGGAAGACTATGAGTGATTCAGATGTTACACAGATAACAAAGGCATGTACTGTCAAGATCATGATTTTCTGGTTATAATATATGACTAGAACATCAGGGAGAACCAAGAAAAATATATGTCTTAAAACTTTTGTGCTGAAGAAGATTGTTGAGAATATATCTTGGACTTCAACAAGAACAAATTATTTAATAGTGAAATCAATCCAGACTACACACTGGAACCAATAGTAGTGAACCTTACCCTTCCTCCCAAATATATATATTGACCAGGAGTAGATCAAATGAATATAAATAGGTAGCAAGAAATAAACTTGTACAACTTTTGAACTCTTATCCTGGCTCCTGGTTTCCTATCCCTGACACAAGAGATTTACAAGCCGTATAAAATTGGATTAAAATGTGCACTTCATTCTTCCCTACATCCCCTATATCTCATGATCATAGGGACAGTCTAGAAATTACAGCAGGCAGGCAGGCAGGAAAACCCATCAACCATCAGCATACATTTTAGTGAATTCTAGCTAAATTTCCCCCTTTTCTACTTTTCATTTTCATTCCCATCTCATACAAATAGATAAAATTATTTATATTTTTAAAAATGTAGCATAACAGCTACTTTTCTTACTTTCTAGTTATATGCATTATTCCACATGCATTGCACAAAATATCTTTCAGGTCCTAGATCAAATATAGGTTGGATTTTTGTATGCTTCTGTAAATTCATGATAATTTAACAGAGGACTGATAAATAAATATATGAATACTTTTTATTCCAAAATACAGTTTGCTTAAGGTGATAGCAAGTGATAATGCCTTCTTGGTTGTAATCAAAATTAAATCACAAACATTTGCTACTGCAGATGGAACCTTTCCTTCTGTATTGTGAAACTGGAAAGGTCATTGCAAATGACATGTTTTCTATAACATTAATAATATTTCTACAATCTGAATTCTGCTTAGCAGCTGTTTTCTATTCATTCCAATTTAAAGAACTGCTTAAAAGAGAAGGCAACTTAATATTGCAAAAGATTTTCATTTTATCATCCAGAAACTTTCCCACTTAAATCCTCTAACTTGCACAACAAAGTAGGAGGGAATAGTAAGAATTGAACATTGCTTTTGGTCTTGTCAAAATAAATTAACTTCATATAGCCATTTTGATGCCACTATATATGTCACAAGAACCTATAATCCATAATATAATTTCATGCTGTATGTTACTATGTGTAGTTTTAGACTATATATTTGTGTGAAGGGATACTTATGAAAGGTGAAATACATAAGACCCACTCAAGTCACAAGGAGAGGAAGAAATGTTTGTTTTGGAAGATTTCAGCCCACACATCATGTAGCGAATGGCAGTTTTAAAAAGACAATATAATATGGTACTCACAACCAAAGTTAGTTCCTAGAAAAGAGTTCTTAATTGTCCTGCAGGATGCAAAGGTACTTTGTGGAAAAGAACAAGGGATGGTAGGAGGAAAATGTAAAGATTGTATTTGATAGACTTTCAAGCTCTTTTGAAAATTATACAAGTATCTCAGATCTGTAATCCGTTGGAGGCATTATGCAAAAATAAATCCTATCTAATGTCTTCTGGAAGTCAAATCTAGTCTGCCGCCTAGACACTGCATAGGGTATAGGAATGTATGACTACAGTTTTTCTAGATCAAAAAAAATTAAGATCAATAAAAGTTATAAACCTGATTTTTTTAAATTGAGGTTTCAGATAAAACAAAATTAGATGCCCTGGAGATATCAGAGATACTTGAAAATGTAATTGAGGCAATTACATGCGAAAGAATTGGCACAATGCTGATAGTCAAGCAAGACTGAAGGCTAGACACAATTCCTATCCAGTTTCATACGTATGATTCTGTGGCTGTAAAATCCTGGAATTTCATGTTCTTGATCTCTCAGTCCATTCTAAAAATATGAGACCTGATTAGTCAAAGCAAAGTAGAAAATGTGAGGCCACCAACTATGGCAACAGTCTCCAATCTTTCTGGCTTTGTGGACCGGCGGGTGGTTGGAGAGGGGATGGATCTATGTAAGTGGCAGACATGGGCGTGCACCTTCATTTGTGCAAGCAGAGGACATTTCCACCCGCTGCTCGCACAAATGTACCTGCATTTGTGCACTTACCTGCCACTTCTGTGGCCCGGTTTGAGGACCCTGAACTATGGGACAGCTTCTATGCACTATGTATCCATTTCCCTTTAAGGGAGGCAGGGGAAAATACATTGGAGATATCAGGGATACTTGAAAATGTAATTGAGGTGATTACATGAGAAAGAATTGGCACAAGAATTGGCACAGTGCTGATGCTAGTGATAGTTAGCCAAGCAGGGTTGAAAGCTAGATGGGGGAAAATGGGATTCCTATCCAGATTCATGCATATGATTTACCCCAATCTACACCCACCGCTTCCATGGCCTGCTTTGGGGACCCCTGAACTATGGGATAGCTTCCATGCACTATGTATCCATTTGTCTTTAAGGGAGGAAGGAGAAAATAGTGAAACATTTTGGGACTTACTAAGAATTTGAAAACATTTAAAAGGAAGTCTAAATGAAACATTTCATTGTCTATGTCAGCACATTTTTCTGCTTGCATTCAGCTTTCTATGATTCTTGATCATGCTTCATGGTCTTTTGCAGTGCTCTATCTTTTCCATGGTCTGTTGTCCCATGGATATTAAAGCCACTACCACAACCACTAATACCACGCCAGCTCATATTTCTTCCCCTTTTTTGCATCTCTGTAAGCCTTAGGATAGTTTGCTGTTTATTTGTTTGCATTTTTGTTTGTTGTGTAACCACCAGAATGCTTTGCTTTCTGTTACCATTGACACAGAAAGCAAGACACCAGATCATTCCTCCTCTATTCTATACTGTGAAGAAATAATTTGGTATATTCAACAAATACACTTTTTGTTTCTCAACAGCGTTGGTTGTTTTTATTCCATTTCTGCTTGCACTCAACACCTGAGGTTGTCACCATAAAGAAAAAAGCATAACATTATTGCTTGTGGTGTTTCTATAAACATTTCAAGATACTGTTCCTGGGTTTGATTCATGTTGATATGAATGCTATGCAGCACACAGGTTAAAGAACAATAAGTTTAGGATTATTATGACAAAATGCTGCTTCTTCCTCTCCCGCCCCCACTTCCCAAAATGTCATAGGTGACCTATTCCTTGCTAATCTAATCTCTACTTTGAACTCTCAAATTATTAAAGAGACTTAATTCACTTCTGCTATAGGGCAGATTGAATGATGCTAATCTCTGCCTTGAACATGCAAATTATTAAAGAGATTTAATTCACTTCCACAGATTGAAACCTTAACTAATCTTTATTTTTAAATGTTTTGTGTAGTACATATTGTATTGTAAAGCTGCCACTAGATCAAGCACGCTAATGTTATAATTTCCCTGCATGGGTTTCTATTTATAAGGTGAGGGCCAACAAAGTAAAATCTGTATTTGCCTATGAAATGCACATTTCAGTTAGTCCAAAAGATAAAAATAGCAGCTGTCTGATTAAAATGAAAATACTGTATTTAAATGTTTATTGGGTTTTTTTCCCCTTTCCCTTTCTGCTCTTTTAAAATTACTAGGGTTTGTTTTTTTTTTGTGTGTAAACTCGTTTAAGTAACCAGCATCTCCAAATCTGATTATATGGCCCATATCTTAGCCCATTGCATATATTCATAATTATTTGGCATTCTGATTCATGCATGAGGAACTAGTGCCAAACAAATGCATTAAAATAGAGAAAACTTAGCAGTTCTTATAGAAAATAAATAGGAATCTCTCTTAGGCTCTGGGGACATTGTGAATGACATTTTAGACAGTCACTTCATTTTATCCCTTTTCTTATCTTCTTGACTCCAAGCTCTGTTAATGAATTTGGGGAAAATGCAAGAAGATATGTACATATTGTGTGTGTGTGTGTATTGTGTATTGTGTATTGTGTATAATGTATGAAGATCTTTACATATACAAAATATGTATATATACCTACACATACATACATAACTCTCTGTGTGTGTATGCGCGCGCACATGCATTTTAGAAATAATTGTGAAGAAAAAGAAGATTGTACTATGCACCTATGTTTTAGATTCTCCTATATAATTGGCAAGTCTGAATTTGTCATTCACCTCTCTTCTACTTTCCTCTCTTTTGCCAATTTATGTGCCACTTAGCAGATACCTTCAGCTCAGAACCAAGTGGATCGACATTTAAAGCATAGGCTCTGTTGTGATATCAAGGTTGCAAAGTCTCAAGATTGGTTCTTGTGTTAAGAGCTCGGATTTACCAGAAATCTTTGGACAGCCCTGCATACCCATTAATTATGTGCTCATGTATGTCAACTGGAAAAAATACAAATGAGAGACAAACCATAGAAAAGGAAAAGAAGGACAAATAAACAACAAACCCATAATATTTGCTTGCATTAATATCATCTGCATTGTGGCTTTTTACCTCAATATAGAATCATCAGAAACGAATAATAAAATTGGAAGTAACTGCTTAGGCCATGGAAATCCAACCATCTGTTTAGAATAAGTGTGTAGATTAAAGCAATAAAGCATCTCAAACAGATGGTTGCATAATTTCCAGTTGAACACATACAATGAAGGAGCTCATCATCTTTTGGTAGTTGATTCTATTATTCAATTGTTCTTATTATTCAGGGAAATGTCTAAAAAAAGGCAATCACATTATTTAATACATATTTTGTATTTATCGTATTCTGGGAAGGAATTCATTTCCTTTAATTTAGATATTATGTTATGTTATTATGTTATGTTATGTTATGTTATGTCATGTCATGTCATGTCATGTCATGTCATGTCGTGTCATATCATATTATATTATTATAATACAAGTATCCCAACTATTTTAATCTGCAAGAGAGCATTGTGCTTTATTTAATATTTATTATCTTTTGGGTTTACTTGATGGATGAAAAATAAGCTACAGTATAGTGTGGTTTGAATAGATTCAGAAACTGCATTGTTATTCTCAAGGTTAATAATTTTCACATCAATAATCAGATTGGTCTGGAATACCTGAAGGCACATGGCAACAGAAGGAAATTCTCAAATGTTGTAGCAGATTTATGAATCATCCAAGATAAGGTATCATTGTTGACAGCCTTGGACAGACCTAACCTTAAGCATCAATTATATACAGTATCCTCAAGGATTGTATTCATCTAAAAAGGTCAACTATGTTTTTATACACTGGATGTCAATACTTTTTTTATGTATTCATTAAATTTATGTGCCACCTATCACTCTGATAGGGTGATTTTATCAAATATACTCTTGTGGATATTTGTTTAGTCCAGTTACTTCTTTTTGTAACTGTCTTTTAAAGCATTAATATTCTACCAAGCTGTCCATTTTATACTCTATGAAAACAGATTGACAATAACAGTTCCTTATTATTACAGCTCTTTAAATCTCTCTCTCTCTCTCTCTCTCTCTCCCTCCCTCCCTCCCTCCCTCCCTCTCTCTCTCTCTCTCTCTCTCACACACACACACACACACACACACACATACACACACTTGCAAAGATATATTTCCTTCTTTGGCAAAAATCCATGCTAGTATGCATCTAACTAATTTCATAGGAAATCAGATAGCAGGTTCTCAATGGCTGATCATAAAGACTAGACAGAGTAGAACATAAAAAACATCGTAAACATCAAAACAATAATGAAAATCAAAACAATAATGAAAATCAAACAGCCCTTGTACTTAATATAAAATTGATTCAGTGGGTTCTAAAGACTTAGCTTGTAGTAGGGTTTGTAAATTATTTTCAAGTTATGTTTATCAAAATCTAATCTATATTATGGCTATAATATATAACACTACGGCAAGGCCTGCTCTCACCCAAAAAAGCTATGAAGTTGAAGAACCTGCAATGCTGGTTAAAAAGCATTCTTGATTACCTGTGTAACTCTACCCTATATGGTTTTTCTGTGATTCCATTAAGAATAATGAATCCATAAGCAACCAAGCTTATATAGCTGATATTTGAAGAGGAAAATAATTCTGTATAAGGCAAGCCACACACGTTCATCCAGTACAATAGTTTTCTGGCTTGTGTAACTTTGATGTTTTAGTCAAATTAAGATTCTTTTTTGTATTCAAACTTCCTCAAACTGTTTAAAGGCATTTCTGCAAAATTTCATCATCTTACTCAATGAATGAATGCATATCAGTCTGTGTATTCATGACATCACAGCCTGAATCTTCAGTTTTATGTAGCTGGGAAAGATCATCCGTTAACAGCATATTGATGACAGCCATATTTCTTAAGCTCAAGGTAAAAAAGCATTTATATTGTGTGTTCTAGTTTGCAAAATAGTTTAGAGTCTGTGTGAAGATAGACTTAGTCTAAGCAAGAGAGAATATGTTATGTGTGGATAAGGTAACCACTAAATAACAGAGTTGGTAGGGATCTTGGAGGTCTTTTAGTCCAACTTCTTGCTCAAGCAGGAAACCCTGTACTATTTTAGGAAAATTGTTGTCCAATCTCTTCTTTAAAACTTCCAGTGTTCAAGCATGCACAATTTCTGGAGGCAAGCTGTTCCACTGATTAACTGTGAGGAAATTTCTTCCTAGTTTTAGGTTGGTTTTCTCCTTCATTAGTTCCCATCCATTGCTTCTTGTTCTTCATTGCCTTCTGAACCTTTGGAAAGCAGGTTGACCACCCCTCTTCTTTGTGGCAGCCCCAAATATTAGATACTAGATATTAGAAGGCTGCCCTAGTCTTTCTTTTCATTAAACTAGATATACCCAATTCCTGCAACCATTTCTTCATATGTTTTAGCTTCCAGTCTCCTAATCATCTCTGTTGCTCTTCTCCGCACTCTTTCTAGAGCTTCAGCATCTTTTTTATACCATGCTGACCAAATTCTACCTTTAGTCTTGAATGGGTTCATGCTTCTGTGTGCAGGGCAAATTTATAATCTGTGGGTCTACCTGATGGCTCCAACTGAAAAGAAAAAGATAGAAACCATAGAAGCCACACACATTTGTGAGTGTGTACACATGTGCCTGTTATAACTGTTCCTGGCTTGGACAGTCAGTAGATTACCGCAACTTGCTTTGCCTAGGACCAGTAGTGAGATTCAAATAATTTAACAACTGGTTCACCCAGGGTCAGGTTGGCTGTTGTGGGAGGCATTGCCCATCCCCATCCTCCAACTCTGCAGCACATGTGGGACGATCTACCCGCGATGGTCAACCTGAACCTGGATGAACTGGTTGTTAAATTATTTGAATCCCTCATGCCATCTGCTCAATTCCCAGTTTCTACATTGCAGCATAGCACCCAGCTATGCTGCAATGATAGTGTGTGTGTGTGTGCGTGCGCACGTGTGTGTGGCAGGAGGGGGGTAATTTAAGAACTGGTTCACCTGAATTGGTGCGAACTTGCTGAATGCCACAACTGCCTAGCACCATGATGGCGAACCTAAGGCATGCATGCCGGAAGTGGCACACAGAGCCATCTTTCCAGGCATGCAAGCCATTGCCCATTGCTATTCTGGGTTCCAGTGCACCAGCCAGCTGGTCTTCACGTGTGAGGGAGCACCAGAAAATGAAAGAGCAGCTGCCCAGTGTATATGCACGTACCAGGAAGATGATCATCTGGTTTCCACCTGATCTTCTCATTTCTGGTGCACATGCACACATGAAGATCAGCTGACAAGTGTGCATGCATGCACCAGAAACCCGAAAATTATCTTCTCAGCATGTGCATGCATACAGGACAGCTGCTCTTTAGGTTTCTGGTACTCCTGCGTGCATGAAGACCAGCTGGCTGGCATGCCGGAACCCAGAAGAGCAAGGGGAGCAAAGCTGCCAGCCAGGATGGGTGGGCCAGGGCTTCCCTCAATTCCTTCCTGAGCAGTGTGGCCCCTGCCCTCCAGCCTGCAGCACTGATGCACATCTATGGTCCAGTCTGGGTGTATGGGACAGCGGGGCGACATTTTCTGGCTGGGGAGGGGTGAGGGTGGCAGCAGTTCTCACACTGCCACTTCTGGCTGGGATGCTGCAGTAACCAGGAGGAAAAGGAGGAGGAGCCTCCATCAGGGAGGTGAGCTGCCCCAGGAGGACTGGAGGAGAGCATAGCTCCTCATGCATGGAGACACTGCCAAGGGGTAAGAGGCATGCAAGTCGAGAAGAGGCTGGGAAGCAGAGGGCTGCGCTGCTTTGTCTTGGTGGTGGGTTGTGGTGGCACTTCATCCCGGCCAGAGTTGGGGTGAATCTCTCCCACCTGCTGGCCTCCCAATCTGAGCCCTGGGAACACCAACATCCCTTCACTCCAAAGTTGGGAAGGGGCTCTGGCTTTCCAGTGGAGTGGGGTAGCATTCCCCACCAAACTTTCTCTCCCTGTCTGGGGCTGTGGAACCGGGTTGTCGGTAGGGATGTCTTGCCACCCTGACAAGGACCAGGGGGGTGGAATGCAGGAGGGCAGGTAGGGAGCAGACAGAGATACACAAGGACCCCCGAAAGGCTAGGTGGACCCAGAGCATGCACCCTGGACAACTGGTCTTCACGCACAAATGCGCACCAGAAACCGGAAAATCATCTGCCAAAAAGGTTCATCTACACTGGCCTAGGACTATCACTGTAGAGCATTTGGAAACAACAGCTAATTCAAAGTATAGCAGAGTAAGAATTAATTGGTTAAACTCACTTTATTTTGACAGCTACCGTATATTGATTCCCAGTGGGCTTTCAGCTACAATTGCACATTTTAGTTATCAGCTTTATGGCCTATCATAACTCTGGGCATGAGTTCTGCAAAGGTTAATAGTGAGGAAAAATCTGCCTATCCAGGGAAATCTGAGAGGATGTTGACATTAAGAAACTATTGACATTAAAGATCACATACTGTAAGTAACTGCCCACATCTCTGGAACACCATATCCTCAGAGTAATGTTTTACATGTGTACATATATTAAAACATGAACCTGCTATACTGTTAAACAAAAAGGCTAATACAACAGGGAATGAAACCCTGTTGTCTAACAGAAATTATGATTGATACTTGTGGCTGGACTTTAAGATTTTAAATTCTTAGAAAATTATGTTGTTTTATCAGAAGATCTAGAGCAGAATTCTGGGGAAGATTTATGGTTTATCTAAGACTTCTTTGTCTTTTTATCCATAGCAATTTAGGAATATACTGTAATATGTCATGCAAAAGATCACATAAAACTGCAGGAAATCCTCTTCCTACAAAGTTTTGCATTACATCAAGACTCAGTATAGCCAACAAAAAAATTAATAAAATGAAAGAAATGACAAAAAAAGACAATAGAATATTGGCTGCCAGGTCTATCATAAAATTCCAATTTCACACTCTGACACCTTGCATTACTGAAGGGAAAGATATAAACTGGTGCATTGATTAGGAGGAAGCCAAATAAATGATTTCTTCTCTTCCACTTGTTACAGTGAAAGATAGCATCAAAGCAGCACATCTCTCTATTGAAATAGAGAGAGAATGACATCTACTGGCTGCTAGAAATGGGTTTCAAAGACTGATGGAACTATTCAAGAGCTTTGTTTTTGCTTAAAAATATTGTTTCAAACGGTCTATTCCTCTTGAAAAGGGCGCCGATGTTTATTAGACCGAATCAATGAAAGCAGTGGCAGTTGCATTTAAATCTCAAAAGAATGTAAGTGGAAGGCCTGATGCTATTATCGTAAACAAATATGATTTTTTTTTCTTTTCATGACTCTATGTGCTGCACACATCTCGCCCCAAGAACAATGTAGCACACTGTTTTGAAAAATCATGAAATTCAACTTACCAGAGAATGTATGTGTGTATTACAGCCCCCTCCCCCCATCCCCCAGCCCTGGCACACCAGTTTTACTTTAAAGAACAATTGGTATTGCTTTGTAAATCAAATGCTGTTTACTGCTCTTGTCCTTGAATTTAGTTAATGTGAATTTGCTTTCTATATAAAACTTCAGCTGCTCTTAGGGAAAACCTTCTTTCTATACTTATCCCTCTGCTGGCCTTCCCTCCCATCCCGTTATTATTTTATCCCAAGAGGAAAATTAGATCTTGCAGGCCCTCCCAAATACCTTGTGATATAACATTGCCTGAGTTTGAGAGCTGAGATGATTTATTTATGACTCAGCAGTGAAGTACTTGTAACCGAAATAAAGGAGCCTTTAAAAATGCTACAGCTCTGAGGGAACTTGCGTTACGCTTCCCATTTGCAGAAACACATCCTTAATCATGCACTTTGGCTTGACATTCTTTTACTTTGCTTCACGGAAGCCATTCGTAGTTTTTTCCCCCCCTTCTTTATGAACAGACAAATGAACAAAACATAGAAGTGCAGAGTTGGAAAGGAGCATTTAGATTATGTAATCTAAGTGACATTCTGCTGCATACAGAAATTGAAATTTAGGCAATCATAATGGAGTTCTACCCAGACTTTCCTTGCACACATCCGGTGAAAGTGAACAGGAGCTAATTATTGCTTTCAGTAAATGTCAAGTTGCCCTTACAATCTGTGACATCCTTGGTGTTCTGAGTTTGGTTGTTTTCTTGCAGCTGTTTCATTACCAAATGAGGTAACATCCTCAGTATTAATATTCTCTTGCATCCATGCTCTTACACAGTAGTAAGATTCAAATAATTTAACAACCGGTTCTCTGCCCTAATGACCAGCTGGGTAAGTGTGGCTTGGTGACTGTGTGGGTGTGGCCAACTCAACTCTGTCAGGTCAATGGGCACTTTGCCTTAGCTGTTACAATGTAATAAGGGTTAACCGGAGAAGCAGTTTCTGTAAGCAAGGCAATAAAGATTAGGCTGGAAACAACATAATGTTTCCTTCCTGTCTTCCTTACAGGAATAGCCCTGTAAAGTGGGGAAAAACAAAAGGAGATTTCTTCCAACAACCAGTTCTCTGAACTGCTTAAAAAGTTAACAATAGGTTCTCCCGAATAGGTGCAAACTGGCTGAATCCCACCACTGCTCTTACAGTTGTTGCTTTTCTTTTTTGTTTCAACATATAGTTGGAATCTACTTTTCTTTAGCCAAAATCCAGTATTCCATGTTCTGAACTTTGTGACAGTGAATAATAGGGTTTACTTTTCTTTCAGGTGACATCCTCTCATGTATTTGAAGAATGTTACTCTATCCTCTTAGTCTGACTAGTACAAAAGTGAATGAAATTATTATTTCCTGTAATTTTGAAAGTATTGTTCACTAGATGAAGTCTAGAATTGTATTTGCCTTTCTTCTGGCCATAAGACACTGCTGACTCATATTCAGTTTTTAATCAGCTTCTATTCAAAAATCCTTTTCACACGTACTACAGTATTGCCAAAGGACATTTTCTTTATTATACATCTGTGCATTTGATCAGGTGTCTTCAATAAAGAATACAATTTGTCTTTTTTTTAATCTTCATTTATTTTCAACCATTTCTGTAACTCAAGATCACCTTGAATTCTACTTCTGTTTTCCAGACTATTAGATGTCCAGCTCAATTTTGTATCCTTTGCTAATCTGATAAACATTTCTACCAGGCTTGTCATTCAATCTGTAAATAAAAATATTGAAAAGTATGATCAAACCTTGAGATAGTCCCATGGTTCCTCATTCTATTTTAGAATCATTGATGAACCTCTTAGGTTGTAGTTTTCAGGCTAGTTCTCTTTTGTTTAATTGCCACACTTGTCCCCACTTAAGTAGTTAATCGGCATGTCATGTGGAACTTCCTCAAATGCTCTTCTGAAATTAAGATTAATATTTTCTTTAGCATTCTCATAAAACTAAGGAAATTCCTGATCAATAATAAGGTAGGATTATGTTTTCTTCTTAGGAAATCTATACTGACTTCTCGTAATGACCTCATTATTTTATGTTGCTTATAGAAAGTTTATTAGCTGCTCTAGATTTTTCTAGGGGAAATCAATAATAAACTGATTGAATCCCTGGATCCTCATTTATCCCTATTAGTGTTCTTCTACTCATTTTGTTTCTTCATTTGTTCTTCACAATTTTCTAAAGATAATAGATCAAAGTATTAGTATTCTGGGCCCCTTTGAAAGATCTGCAATGTACAGTAGCTTTGATAAAACATAATATATTTTCTCCAGTTAAGTGTGGATTGCAGATTTTAATCTAGTTTTTATTCATACTTCCAATTATTTTAATTCAGAATTCTCTACAACACCTTTTCTCAACACTTTTACCCTGCAGGAGCCCTTGAACTACTTTTAAGGACTCCTGAAACCACGCATAGAAATAATTATATTTACAACCTGTGTTGCAGAACACATAAAATTTTTAAATGATTTTTTTTTAAATCATGGACTCTCAAGGAATACCTAGCAACGTTTGTAGAACCTTAGAATCCTGGAATCCAATCTGAAAAAAGTTGTTGTCCAGTGTCACACTGGAGTGCAAGGTGATTAAATCAATCAATCCTAAAGGAAATCAATCCTGACTGTTCTCTGGAAGGATAGACTGCATTGAGCTGAAGCTCTAATGCTTTGTACACCTAGTGAGAAGAGAGGATTCATTGGAAAAGATCTTAATGTTGGAAAAGATTGAAGGCAAAAAGAGAAGTGAACGGCAGAGGATGGGATGGTTAGATAGTGTCATCAACACAATGTACATGAATTTCGGCAAAGTCAAGGAGACAGTAGAAGACAGGAGAGCCTGGCATGCTATGGTCCATGGGTTTGCAAAGAGTTGGAAAGAGTTCAGTGTCTAGACTGAACAACAGCAACAACATACTCTAAATGTTAGTATCCACAAAACTGCACCATGAACTTTATAACTCAATAATCATTCTGTTTTTCATTGAGTAGTTGAAGAACTCCATTATACCAATGTTCCCACTTCTTTCTAAAGCACAGAGGTTTTTAATTAAAGTACTTACTTCAGGCTTTTTGTCTCAAGCACCATAGGATTTAGTTTAATGACCTTCTGATCACGTGTGCCATGCTAAGGCAAACACATTTTTCTAACACATGAAATGTGTAACACATCCTGTTCCAGCATTCCATCATTTAGACAATACATATCATTATCCTAGAAAGCAAATCTGTCCTATCAACACAGTTTGCATACCTCATCATTCACCTACTGTATTCTTCTTTCACTTCCCATTCTATTTCCAAGAACCAGAATGATAGATGAAAACATTACCTAAGCCCCCAGATTTTTAGCTTCCTTCCTAGATCTTCAGAACCTACAGTGATACATTTGCAGCTGCTGTTTGTGGCATCATTTGTCCCAATATGGATAGCCAGGAATGAATACTGTAGATAGATTTTTAAAGTTTCGTAAACTATTCTATCACATTCTTATATGTTTCTGAAAACAGCACGCTTTATAGGCTAAATAGATAGGATTGCCACATATCCTATCAACAATCAGAGAACTTTTTTTGACCTTCAGAGATTCTGTCTCTTTTTCTATCTTTTGAAAAAGAAGAGAGGGAGGGAGGAAAGGAGGGGGAGAGAGAAAGAGATATGCTTAATGACTAGTTCATTTATTTGATGGTTTTTTCCCTTATGTACAGTTATTGTCTAAATCACCTACCTCTATTATTGTACCTGAAAATGTTTGATCCTTTTTTATGACCCAAAGTATGGCTACTTGTTTTTCCTTCAACTTCAATCATGCTTTTGCTACAAAAGTATGCCAGATTGTTCTCAGACAGGACACAAACAGGCTATAAATGTTGTAAATCTTGATGTCATGTCCATTACACTTCAATTCTACTTCTCAGTTTGCACCAATGAAACTTTTTATTTCTTGTTTTTCTCAGATTTTCAGCCTACCACCAATTCAAGGGGAAACGTGCTAAAACATCTCTAGTAGTAAAAATACATTAGTTTTTCTTCATTCATTGCTCATTGGAAACTTGAGTTAAGGATGTGAAGTGAGTATTGGAATATAAGCACATTATTTTATTGATCTTTAACATGGGTGGGTAGGTGAAGGGATTTTAGGCAATTTGGGAAAGACAGCTATTAGGTTTTATGTGCTTGGTTTTAATAGTTTTAAGGTGATTTTTTATGTTATTTTAATTTTTAAGTGGGAGCCACTGAGAGTTTGTTATATGGACAGCTATGTCAATGTTTTAAGTAAAATAAAAATAAGGAAATACAAACAATTTGCTTATTTTTGCATGGCAAATCAGCAATCATAAAGGTGATTGAGAATCATTTACCGTGTAATGCCTTGGTAGAACCACACTTGGAACACTGGATCCAGTTTTGGTTGCCACAATGTAGAAAAATGTGGAGACTCTAGAAAGAGTGCAGAGGAATGCAACAAAGATTATTAGGGAACTAGAGGCTAAAACATATAAAGAAGTGTTGCTGGAATTGGGTTTAATGAAAAGAAGGACTAGGGGAGACATGATAGCAGTGTTCCAATATCTCACGGGTTGCCACAAAGAAGAGGGAGTCGAGCTATTCTCCAAAGCACCTGAGAGCAGGACAGGAAGCAATGGATGGAAACTAATCAAGGAGAGAAGCAACCTAAAACTACGAAAACAATTTTCTGACAGTTAGTTAGAACAATTAATCAGTGGAACAACTTGCCTCCAGAAGTTGGGAATGTTCCAACACTGGAAGTTTTTAAGAAGAGATTGGATAACCATTTGTCTGAAATGATATAGGACTTCCTGTCTGAGCAAGAGGTTGGACTAGGAGACCTCCAAGTCCTTTCCAACTTTGTTATTCTGTTATTTTGCATACTTCAGGTAGAATATGGGGAATCTCCACATGAAGGAAAATTCTATTCTATTCTATTTTGAAGGGTTGTAGAATGGAAATTTTGACAAAGTGGTCTATTCTAACTTGGGGAGTGAAAAAGAAGGGGGTATGCTTTTTTACAGAGTAAAACTCAGTTGCAGGATTGATTTTTTTTAAAAAAAAAAAGCATTGAACCATATAATCCACAGCTAGGTGATGGTTATAAGTTTGTTTCACACATTATTCATACTATTTTTCTTCTAAGAGTATAACCTGTAAATATTTATATGTGAAAGTATAAGGTTCCAATTGTCTGGGGACCATGGTCTCTGTAGTCCAATAGTTGGAGTGCAACTATTCCTTGCCTTGTTTTAAAAAAAACATTAAGCAATAATTTTTGGTATAAATTAGTAGCTGAAATCCATAAACTATAATAGTTTGATTTAAGCCTTCTTTCATCCCATCAGTGTTACTTTGAATTGGGCTATTTTCTATAGCTGCATATATTCTATAATCAGCTTAAATCTTTTCCTCTGACTTCAAACTGTACAGTTTTATGCAGGTCATGTAAAAGTTATGCAATATGGAATAATGGAAGGAAGGAACCTCGCTTTGTGAGTAACTCAACAGGAATTGGAAAAGTAATACTCAATATTAGCAAATTAATTTCATGAATTCTTGGAATGCCATACATTAATTGGAAGCCTTGAAGAATCACTGTTAGACTTAGCCTTCACTGGTTCTAGTGATACAAATGCAAATAATGATATTACATTTTGTTTACAATACTATCACACTTCTGAGCCACAACTTTTAAAATCCTGGATTATCTCAATAAAAGCTTATTTTAATCACATTAAGAAATTATTCTTTAATCTTTTCCTCTAAGCTCTACCAAACTGTGATTTCAATATTGTCTAATTTCTAGGACTAGATGAGAAATTGTTCATGAATAAATCAGTTTTGAGCTTCCCAATACATGGCAGAGCTTGAAGTATATATGCACAATGAAATTTTCCCTTTAAAAGCTTTATCAATGCAGCTGCAGTGCCAAAACAAGCCAAAATGTATATATTTTGGAAAATATAAACAAAAAAATCTGCTTGCTAAAGGAAAACTACATGCAACGATATACACACTGTGAAAAAATATATACACAGCTGCACATATTCAAGCATTTTAATTGAATTATTGAAAAAAATAAAAATGTTAAGGGGAAAAAAGAAGAAAAAGGAATAATCAGAGATTGTACTAGTTTTATATGAAGTTTGTTAAGAAATCAAAGTACATAGCATGTTCTACCAATTTAATATTGTCCTCAACGTTTTTGGCCTTCACCAAATAATTGGTGAAATACAGTAAATTACACATGGAAAAAATGATATGTTATAGTCATTAAAATAAATGAATCATTAAGCAAAGCAAAAGAAACTAATAAAAAGAAAATAAAACATAATTCATCTAGTATCAATATAAAATTAATGTAAACCTTACTTTTAGCATTAAACCTAAACAATATAGAAATGCTATACACCATCTTTTCATTTCGAGAATACAAAGACATTTCAAAATTTGATCACAAATACACATCTTGAATATCCTCATTAATATGAGAATAAGCATCTTTTCATTTACATAAAATTACTCTCTTTACCTCAGGCTTGATATGCCTCTGATTATGCTGATTTTACCTCTTAGGTTCAAAGACATAATTAAGATATTTCTACAGCAAAAGGTTACCTATCGGTGTGTGCACTGTATTGTATGAGCTATGAGAACAACTAAAAGCTATTAATGAAAGGAAAAAGAAAAGAAAGGAATATAAATATTTCTGTTTTTCTAGTCTTTTTAGACTAGACGTCCCACACACACTTACACCAAGCAGGTGACCCTGATGACACAGATAAACATGCAGGTCACCTTAACAACTCACTAAAAGAATGCAAATGACCAGCTGTCCTTCCATTCCCCACCACTCAGTCAGAGCTGAAGAAGCTTCTTGGATGAGAAGTGAAATGTCTTCAAAGAAAAATCAGAAAGTCCAGTTGCCTCTTGAAAAAGCACATTTGGGATTTCTAGACTGGAGTTGCCTTGTGGTGAGATAGGCAATAAATAAATAAATAAATAAATAAATAAATAAATAAATAAATAAATAAATAAATAAATAAATAAATAAGATGGACAGATGAAAGTTTTCATTTTAGTTCGTTATTCATGGTCTAAATATTCCTTATGAATGGGTTCCAGTATGATTCATAGCTGACTGAAGATGTCTCCTTAAATGAGCAAAGACACTGATCATTGGGAAGAACAAAGGACAAGTGAATTGACCAGATATTGCTGAGGAAATGGTCAGATAAGAGATAGTACAATTCACAGATAGCTAGCGGGTGAGAAAGAGGCTCAGAAGTGACCTTTTCTAGTCTTTAGGGCTGTAAAGGACACAACAGGACAATTGTACTTTCAGATTTTCAAGATTCTGTTACTGTAGCTTTACAATAAACTTATCTGGTCAGATTTCCTATCTGGTCTACCTGGCAAAGTTGGTAAAGCTCACGGGAAGTTAATTTATGATAGTGGTTTTACTATTTCTTTTAATTATTTTATTGTTCAAGTTGAGCAACCTGGATGGATGGATGGGAGATGATAGATAGATAGATAGATAGATAGATAGATAGATAGATAGATAGATAGATAGATAGATAGATAGATAGACAGACAGACAGACAGACAGACAGACAGACAGACAGACAGACAGACAGACAGACGTGGATGCGGAGACGGAGACAGAGAGATAATGGATGGAAGATAGATAGATAGATGGATGGATGGATGGCTAGATGGCTAGATAGATAGATAGATAGATAGATAGATGATAGATAGATAGATAGATAGATAGATAGATAGATAGATAGATAGATAGATGTAGGTAGAGAGACAGAGAGCTGGATGGATGGATGCTTGATGGACAGAGATAAATGATAGATAGATAGATAGATAGATAGATAGATAGATAGATAGATAGATAGATAGATAGATGATAGATAGATAGATAGATAGATAGATAGATAGATAGATAGATGATAGATAGATAGATAGATAGATAGATAGATAGATAGATAGATAGATAGATAGATATGACATCCAATCGGTCTCCTTATTAATGTGGGCTATTTTCTGAAAAAAAGATTATAAAATCTGTATCTTTATAAAATCCAGGAAAAGAGACTGCTAACCTGCAAGGGAAACTCTGTGTGAGAAGGAAAATGACTCAAATTCTGATGATCAAAGAACCCTTTGTTACTTGAAAAGCTGAGGTATAGATATTTAGACAGACAAGGTAGAACGAAAAGAATTAGGTATCCTCCCTGAAGGGTACGCTGTCATCCTCTTTGGGTGAGGATAAGGATGAAAATGATGAGGTTCATGTCATATCCACAGCAGGTGGTTGTTCCATCTATACCTGCTATATATGCAAGACAGAGGGAAGTGAAGAGAAAAATATGAAGAAGGTAGTGAAGGTGTAGTATCATCTGAATGATCAAAATGGAAAAATTAAAGTTGACAACAGAAACTGTGCTCTTCTAATCTACAAGTTGTTATAAAAGATCTGGAGCTATTGCATTCTGAAACTTTAAATGTCGTATCAAATTTCTTTGTTGCTAAGAATACATGATTTAAACCTGTATGAGGGAAAGCAGCATACATCATTAGAAAAATGAACAAACAATGGAATAATAAGATTTGACAAATAATACTGTATTACTTTACATGTATTACTTTATATGTGACAGTAATGCAATGCTTCCATATATCAAACGAACGGGAGGAAGAAGGAAGAAAGCAATCATTTCCATCTCATTAATTTTCCATATTTGAACCATTCATCACACTAAAGGACACATATTTTGATGTATCAGCTAAAACCATTTCAGTTCAATTGATCATATTCGCTTCACTTTTCCTCTTATGCTGCTATATTGCAGTTCATAGTTACACTCATTGGCATATGTAGAAAATATCAAGAAAACTTAGTTGGGAGAAGAACTGAACCTTCTACTGAGCTTAAACAATGACTCTTATAACCCATTCTTTTTTTTAAGAGTTTAGAATTGTCAATACACACAACTTCACTGAGGCTAATGAAGTTCATAAAACACTTGAGTATAAGTAATGAAATCATAGCCCTTCTAAACTGGCATTGATTGTGATCTCATAGTGTACAGCTTCAAAGCTAAAGCAAAACACACTGAATGGTGGATGGCCTTTCAATATTTATCTCAATACCTAGGAGAAAATTACTTTTCCTTGACCTTCTACATTGGGTAAACATTGCATGTATCACTTATTGATTGAATGCATTTAGAGCATAAAATAATGGACAGCCAATGTAGCTTAGAGGTCAAAGCAATCACAAATGAAGTTATCAGTTTCCAATAATGGGCATTTGGGGATAAGTATAGCACAGGTTTAATTTACACTATGGAAAAGGGTCAGAAATTTAGTATCAGAATTCATAGATATTTTGATGAACTCAGACCTTATGGAAAACAACTTTTTGCAGTGAAAAATGTCTTTATTTCAACAATTCATCTAACAATTAGATAATTATTGATTATCTAAATTGACCAGATCCAATAAGGAGTTTTTCAGGAAGGAGCAGACCCAGGACCTGTTTCAAGGCAATTAACATCACCTCCAAGATTCAGCTATTAACTATCACTTAATTTTGACAAAGATCTAGTTCATAGGTGGAAAAGGTTATTCCTGCAGCTTGTTTTATTGGCTTCTTCAAAATGGACAGATTGAAATTGTCTCATAAGAAAGCCACAAAAGAACATGTCCTTTCAGCTCTTCAGACTCTGTCCAGGTCTAAGCTAGTTGGAATGAATTTATGGTACTGTATGTTGCCATTCAGAAGGAATCATTTATAGCACCATGACTTCTATCAGCAAAATACAAGCTGCTGATGTAATATGGGTGGAAGAGTAAGCATATTGCGCCACCCTTATCACTATAGTGTAAGTGTAATGTGGAGAAGCCTTACTCATGTTCATCACATTCACTTCCAATTTTCCTTCATTGATTTTTCATACATGTATTCTGCTATTGTTTCATTCCCAGAGTTCCTATGAGGAACTGAGAATGTATTATCTTAACTTGACGCTCAAACTCCTCAAGGTCTCTGCTATGATAAGCCTTAGAGAGAACATAGGACTTTGAAGAGCCACAGCAGCACAGTGGTTAGAGTGCAGTACTGCAGGCTACTTCTGCTGACCACCAGCTGTCAGCAGTTTGGCAGATCGAATCCCACCAGGCTCAAGGTTGACTCAGCCTTCCAAGGTGGGTAAAATGAGGGCCCAGATTGTTGGGGGCAATAGGCTGACTCTGTAAACCGTTTAGAGATGGCTGTAAAGCACTGTGAAGCAGTATAAGTCAAAGTCCCATTGCTATTGCTAATATGTCTTCCTGTTTTGGGTAAAATATAAATTTCCCATTTTTTGCACATTCATGCTGCATATAGAAATAGAGAAAATACAATATACAGTGATAATTATTCCTAGAGTTTATGAAACAGAAATTTGACAAACCTATAATGTTTTCTACTCTTTCTCCATAATGATGATGAATTATTCTACAACTCTCTGACCCTTCCAGCTCTGCAATCACGCTTTAATCAAGTGCCTGAAATCAAAATCTCTATTACCACTAGCCATTTGATTATTTTTGTAAAAGGTAATTTGGGTGAACATTTTGTGTCTTTAAATCTGATTTTCTCAAACCTATTATTCATTATCTACAATCAGATAAAGATATAAGCTGAATGGTTATAGCATTGTTATTATAACAGAAAAAAAGGTTTTTCTTAGAATGGACATAAAATCAATGTATCAGTGACAGGATATAGAAAAGTAATATCTTCATTCAAATTTTTGCACAGTTTCAATCTTTGTACGTTTTTTTGGGAGGTCCTTCTCATTTGCATTCACATTCACATTTCAATGTGTCCAAAGAGTAAATAATAGAATGTTCTCAGAGAGGAATGTAAATCTTAGATGTTCTACAGACCTCTCCATATATTTTCTTGCATGATATGGAAGTGTTTTGTATTTCCTTCTTCTGTGATGTTTGTCCAACTCTCCAATCTATTCTATAGCTTCAGCATTTCCTACTGGCCTCCCAATTAAATATTAACTAAGGACACCCTTTTTAACTTTTGAAGAGCAGAACAGAGATATGTTGTAGTAAACTCCTGCTCTTCTCTATTGTCTTTTATTTTATGGTGTTTGTGGTTGTCTCTTTTTAAATAGAAGAGCTCCTGCCTCTATGGGTTCCTTTAATTTTTGGAAGTATATACATCCTAGGACAAGGTGGTTTTGGTTGGTTTTCAAGCTGTTCCGTTATATAATTTTTGTTCATAAGTTTTCTTCTTAGCATTTAAAAATGTTGTATCAATAATAGGCTATTTAGACCACTTTAATGTATATGGCTTTGTACAGTTTGAGAAGAAGGTATTTTGGATCTGACAATTTCTTTGAGCTAGAGATCCAAGTGAATCACATTTAGGATCTTTTGATGGTAATCTATGCATTTTATCTGTTACAACCCTGGTGGAACCTCACATGCTATTATGAACAAATATCTCTTTTTAAAATTGCTATGGGGATATTTTAGTTGAAATGCAGCATATAAAAATGAAGAAGGGGCTATTGTTTCTACTTCATTGGCAAATTTATGTTCCTGGCTTTCCAAGCTGCTGTTAAACCATTGTTTTCCATCTCTGCATTGGTCTGGAAATAAAATTTGTGTCCATACAGGGAGAGGTTCTATTCACAGCAATATCTTTCCCCATTTATCAGGAAGGAAATATTGCTTGCAGTTTCCTCAACTAGGCTGGAATATTATTGGAACTCAGTTGGGCTGCATTATGTAGTCATCTCTGCCCACATCTGAGAAATGATACATTAAAGAAGACATACCATTTCTCAGTGTTGGGCAGATACTGGAAAAGGATTGGTTCTGTTAAGGAGTATCAGAGATTTGTATTAACAACGAATCAGTCCTTATAGTTACCATACCATTTTTTTTTTCATGTTAATGCAACATACATTATTGTAGAGTGGAGAGTGATCTGCTTGCCTCAGGTCTAAATATTTGTTTTGAATGATTTTTCAACTGAGCTCAACCTTATTTATATATCTCTGTGCATATTTTTTCAGCTAGTACTCACTACTGAAATTTAGATTTAAAAAATGCAATATGGGTAAAAACAATGATTGGAAATGCAAACATCTACCACCAATATGTGTGTGTGTGTGTCTGTGTGTGTCTGTGTCTGTGTGTGTGTATGTGTGTCTGTCTGTCTGTCTGTCTGTCTGTCTGTCTGTCTCTATCTATCTATCTATCTATCTATCTATCTATCTATCTATCTATCATCTATCTATCTATCTATCTATCTATCTATCTATCTATCTATCTATCTATCTATATCTATATCTATCTATCTCTATCTCTATCTCTATCTCTATCTCTATCTCTATCTCTATCTCTATCTCTATCTCTATCTCTATCTATCTATCTATATCTATATCTATATCTATATCTATATCTATATCTATATCTATATCTATATCTATATCTATATCTATATCTATATCTATATCTATATCTATATCTAATCTATATCTATATCTAATCTATATCTATATCTATATCTATATCTATATCTATATCTATATCTATATCTATATCTATATCTATATCTATATCTATATCTATATCTATATCTATATCTATATCTATATCTATATCTATATCATCTATATCTATATCTATATCTATATCTATATCTATATCTATATCTATATCTATATCTATATCTATATCTATATCTATATCTATATCTATATCTATATCTATATCTATATCTATATCTATATCTATATCTATATCTATATCTATCTATCTATCTATCTATCTATCTATCTATCTATCTATCTATCTATCTATCTATATTTAAAGTCACAACCCCTGGTATGCCCAAATATGGGAGGAAGGTCACTACTTCCATTCTCTGTCCATCGGCTCGTCATAAGAGACCATCCAGACAGAAACCCAATATTTTTACTGTTGCCTTTGTTACATTTGTGTTGTGTTTGTGCTGATAAATAAATAGAGACTAGTATAGATCTATTTCAAGCTAGTTAGCTCTCATCAGCTAGCCATACCCGTACTGGGATTCGAACCTGGGCTGTATTGTATATTAGCAATAATATATAATAAATATTATATATATATTCTCAGGGAGAAGGGCGGCCTATAAATCTCAATAAAATGAGTAAAAAAAAATGAGCTGAAACCTATGTCCTTTCCAGAGGATTCAACTTTGCAGTCACCCCTAAACACATCCCCACTGAAGACATCATATGTGGATTTGAAGCTACACTCATCAAAATCAATCCAGATGAAGCCAATAAAATCCTTTGCTCCAGTAATCCACCCAGAAGCAACTTACAGCAAGAAGAAGAAAAAGCAATCACCAACCTGAGGAAAGACAACAACATAATCATTCTCCCAGCAGACAAAGGAAACGCCACAGTGGTGATGAACACGGCTGTCTATAAAACCAAAGTATCCAACTTACTCCAAGACCCTGCTTACAAACCTCTAAACACAGACCCCACCACCTACCTGGAAAAAACCACCAAATCCAAAATAAAAGCCTCTCCCATCAGTGAACAGATCCAGCAAAAAATCATCCCCAGAGAGAAATCTTCCAGATGCCCCAAACTCTATGGCCTCCCCAAGATACACAAAGAAGGAACACCACTCAGACCCATAGTTAGCTCCATAGGCTCACCTCTACAGAATCTTGCCAAATTCCTTGCCAAACCACTCCAACCCTATGCAGAATCCATCACCTCACATGTACAAAACTCACTTTGCTTCATAGAAACAATAAAGAAACAAAACCTACAACCCAGTGACCTACTTGTGAGTTTTGATGAAATATCCCTCTTCAAGTGCCTATAAAAGAAGCCTTGACAGCTATCCAGAACAAACACAACCCCCCTAAACACATCCTGGACCTGACCAACCACTGCCTAACCAACAGATACTTCATCCATAATGGACAAAGATACAAACAGATAGAAGAAGCACCCATGGGATCACCCCTCTCACCCATCATCACAAATTTATACATGGAACATTTTGAAACTAACGCTGTAGATAAATCTGAACAAAAACCCAAACTCTGGCTTAGATATGTTGATGACATTTTCATGATTTGGCCACACAGGAAAGAAAAACTGGACAACTTCCTCACAGATCTCAACAGCCTACACCCCAAAATGCAATTCACTATGGAAATAGCAAACAACCAACTTCCCTTTCTGGACATCCTAATCTACAAAAAACCCAATGGATCCCTAGGACACACCATATATCAGGAAAAAACACACACACCAACCACTACTTAAACACACAATCCCATCACCGCCCTGCACAGATCAACTCTATAGCCAAGACCCTCATCTCCAGAACCAAACGCCTAGCCGACAAAGACCACCTGAAAACTGAATTAAACACTTTCACAAATGTATTATTCTCCAATGGATTCCAAAGAAAAACAATTACCAATCTAACCCAAAAACCAAGACACAGAACAGGACAAAGGAAATCACCCTCCTCCCTTACATCAAAGACATTGCAGATAAATGCACGCATGTCTTGGTTTTTGGGGTGAATCTCCCTTTGGATTAGCTTGGTAATTGTTTTTCTTTGGAATCCGACCACGCTTTAAGCCCAAAACCCAGCCTGAAGATGGGACATGAAGATTATGACATGAAGCAGATTTGATTTGTCTGATTCTGCTGCAAAATTCATTCAACTTCAGTGAATGTGGGAGACCACAGTGCATCTGTTTAAGTATTAAGCTCATCCATTGTTGATTTCCCTAGGGACTATCAATTTCCAAAAGTATATATGGTCTTGTGGATCTTGGATGACAATGCTAACATCTGCTTGTGTTTTAAACAGATTTATGCACCATGTGTATGTGTTTGCTGACTTGTTTGACAACCAAAATAGTGGTTTTCATTTGATGGGGGTTGGTGAATATGGTTTGTTACTGAGTAGTTTCCTTCTGACAGAAAAACTATTTTTATTCCAAAAAAGTATAGAAACAGCACTTCCTCTTTACAGAATGTCTACATGTTTATTACATACTGAATATAATATCATATGAAAAATAAGAAACATTCTGATACATAAGATCAGTTTTGGAAATATCAACTAAAGCACTTTTGATATTACAGTTCTATTAGGCACTTTTGTACACATACATTATGGTAAAAAGTGTTCCTTCTCAGCAGAGTGCATCCATACTAGCATCAAATTATCCACTGTCTCTTTTTTTTCCTAAGCAAACAAATATTTACTATTTCAGGGCTGTTAATCATGTAAAGCAAACAAAGTACAAGATGTTTCTTAGTGAAACATACATACACATGTTGCATTTGTGCTGATAAATAAATAAAGGGAGACTAGTATAGATCTATTTCAAGCTATTTAGCTCTCATCAGCTAGCCATATCTTTACTGGGATTTGAAACTGGGCTGTTTTCACATGTTAGGCAGTTGTATTAGCCACTAAATCACAGGTTCTCCTCCCTTATCAGCTGAGCCAAGGAAATAAGTAAGTGTTATGTCAAAACATCATGCATGCCCAAATATGGGAGATTCAAACACCAGTAAGGGTATGGCTAGCTGATGAGATTAATCTCCCTTTATTTATTTATCTGCACAAATGCAACACAAAAATGGTTTCCTGCCTGGAAGACTCCTAGGGTGGAGCTGAAAGGCAAAGGGAAACAGTATGCTCCCTCCCATATTTGGGCATACCAGGTGCTTTGACATAACGCTTACGTATTTCCTTGGCTAAGTTGATAAGGGAGGAGAGCCTGTGGCTTAGTGGCTAATGTAACTGCCTAACATATAAAAACAGCCCAGGTTCAAATCCCAGTAAGGGTATGGCTAGCTGATGAGAGCTAAATAGCTTGAAAATAGATCTATACTAGTCTTCCTTTATTTATTTATCAGCACAAAATATTAAATTTAGCCAGGAAGCCATGGAGTAAGATGTGAGTTCAATGACTCTTTACCAATTAGTACGAGATGGAAGCATTTTGTAAGCATTAGGTAAGGTCTCAACTCAGTGAACAGACAGGGTGATTTATCTTTAGATAGCTAGAGATTGGAAGGACCCTTTGATTCCTACTATGGAAGGATGGTTGCAGAAGTTGATGAAGTTGGCTGAAATGGCAAAACTGACTGCCTTGATTTAAGAAAAGAGCATAACTACTTTTGTTTCCACATGGAAACCACTTCTGAACTTCGTGCTTGATGTGGAAAAGAATGAAACTCTGACTTTGGGTTTTACAGATTAGATTGATAGATTTTTATAGAAATGACTTGTTCATATTACTATGGAAAAGCAAAAAGTTGTGATCTGTTGTTAATGCCTTATTCTATTGTAACAGAGAGATGTCAATGCTTCTTTTTCTTTTCTTATCCTCCCTCACTTTTCTTCTCCCTGTTCCCTTCCTTCTTATTGTTCCCTTATATGCTTTTGTATTTTACAATACCTTACAAGTTAATAAAAATATTATATCTAGAGGCCAGAAAAATGTAGAAAAACCTTTTCAAATTTTGCAGTTTTTTTAATGCAACAGTGAATGTCTGTCTGATTGTCTGTCTGTCTGTCTGTCTGTCTCTCTCTCTCTCTCTCTCTCTCTCTGTGTGTGTGTGTGTGTGTGTGTGTGTGTGTGTGTGTGCGCAAATATATACAGGTTGCTGGACTTTGTAAATTGGTATTCTTTATGAAATAGAATGCAAGCCATTATGGGACATAAAATCTATGGTGTCATTTAGAATAGAAAGCTCTAGCCAAGTGGATTCCTGACCTCTTTAAGGGAAATTCCCCCTTGTGCCCTCCTTGAAGAGATTTCCTTCTCTTCCCTACAAGTGTCTCCAAGGGTTGTCATTTATTATCACCAGATCAATGCACACTGTTTCCTGGCTCCCATTCATTCACACCCTTGAGCTGCCACTTGTCATCATCCCTTGGTGAACCATGAAAGAGGAAAACATTATTTCCTCCTTTCTTTATCTGCATATTTTATGAAATGATGGCATTTTGCAACTTACCTTTGATGTGGCAGCTTTCTTTTTGCAGATACATTAAAAGAAATAACCAAACACCACAAGTATAAGAAATGATTAAATGTTTCCAGATATTTTAAATGCTCCTGTGACATTTACTCCAGAATTTGCAATTAATTGCAATTGTGGCAATATACAGAAAGTAAAAGTAAGCAACTTGATTCATTTCCTGTGCTCAGTGTTGTTGGGTTTTGATCATAGTAACATTTTTTCGCTCATTCCAATTTGCTTTAATAAAAGCTTGAAAATGAATCGAAGTCTTGTGATTAAAGGCCAAAGAGTTCTTCCAAACAATCCATTCTAAGCATCATAACTATTTTCTCCACTTTATTGACAGGGAATACCAATTACTGGAGAAAGGTACAAATTTTTGCCTGGTGTTGGGGCAGCCAGTTATTTCTGATGCATTTAAGGATTAGATAAGAGGTTAGTTTTGAAAATATGAGTCAGCCGTTCCTAAATGAACCTGTTTCAGAGGGAGAGAAAGAGAGGGGGGAGGGAGGGAGGGAGGGAGACATACACAAGCACACAGACCACACACAGCAAGACATATTGTCTACATAAATACAGTACACAAGAGAAGACTGATGGTGAAGATTCATCAGGCTGCAGATCAATCACTCAGATGGAATGTCAAGAACCATCACTAAATCAGTTTATAAGGAATGATACTGATGAGGTATCCCAAGGGCTCCCAAGGCTATAACAACATGGTTTATCCTCAGAAGAATGGAAGAAAAAAGATTAGAATTAAAACCAGGAGCACTGGTGTAGGTAAAGGCTTTCACTTTGGTGTACCCCATAGCTTTATTTATGTTTCTAGTGACAATCTAGGAAGCCATATCGAGAGCCTTTTACCGAGTAAATCAGTTCCTGAAATGAGGTTAAATATACTGTATGGAGAGCTCAGGTTTACAGCGAAGTCTGACATAAGTCTCTCCCACAGGACACTCTGGCTCTGTACTTTAGAATGGAGACAGAGCTGTTCTCAGTCTTAAGCAAAATTTTAAAAAGCCTCTTTGGAAGATCATCCATTTAAATCTTGTTACTTGTACTACTAGGAAGAGGGCCAGTTAAACCACAAGCTGCTCCACAATTGGTAAATATATTTATACTTCTCTAGAAGAAATTAATCATGAAGCAGGGAAGATTCCTCCTCAATCAAGATGCTGGCTTGGTGCTATATTTAGTTATTGATTTCATCATGGTATTCAAATTTTAAGAGTAGCAGATATCATGTTTTTTGGAATATAAGACGAACCTTAGTTTTTGGTGAAGAAAATAATAATAAGAAAAATTCTGCCTCTGCCTACTAGCATTCATGGTATTCAGCTGACACATGATAACAAGATCAGCCAATGAATAGGGATAGCAACTAAGTCAGCCAATGAGGGCTATTTGGACTCTGAAATTTGCTGTGTGAGAAACAAGAAGACAGGAAGGAGCCTGGCTTAGCCATGGTAGTGGATCTGAGTACTTGAGAGACCGCCTCCTGCCAATTACCTCCCTACGACCTATTAGATCACACAGATTAGGCCTCCTCCGAGTTCCATCCGCCAGTCAGTGTCGACTGGCAACTACGCGGAGGAGAGCCTTTTCAGTAGTAGCTCTGACCCTTTGGAACGATCTCCCCATGGAGATTCGTACCCTCACCACCGTCCAGACCTTCCGCACAGCCCTTAAGACCTGGCTATCCCGTCAGGCCTGGGGATAAAGATTGTAATTCGTCCCCACCTGAATGATGAATGAATGTTGTGTTCTACTTTTACTTATGTATTGTTTTATGTCTCACTGTCTTGTATTCCCCTCCTCATAAATTGTAAGCCGCCCTGAGTCCCCTCAGGGAAAAGGGCGGCCTATAAATAATAAACCATAAAACCATAAAACCATAAACCATAAAAGAACTGAAAGTGAACCTGCTTGTGTTTTGCTTGTATTTACTGCTACCTTGGAAAACCTGCTTTTGGTAATGCATTGTATATTATTATTATTTTGAATCCTGCTGAATCAGTTACTGTGCTTTCTGAATGTGATTGCTGCTGCAAACTCTGACCAGCCAGGTCAGCTTCAGCACTTATTGCAGCCTGATTCAGCACAGCTGATTGGTGGGGAGGATAGGAATAGAGCCGAGGTGGCGTAGTGGTTAGGGTGCAGTATTGCAGGCCACTTCAGCTGACTGTTATCTGCAGTTCAGCGGTTCTAATCTCACCGGCTCAAGGTTGACTCAGCCTTCCATCCTTCCGAGGTGGGTGAAATGAGGACCCAGACTGTGGGGGCGATATGCTGATTCTGTAAACCGCTTAGAGAGGGCTAAAAGCCCTATGAAGCGGTATATAAGTCTAACTGCTATTGCTATTGCTAATGCCAGAATACCCCCAATCAGCTGTTCCAGGCTGCAGGGATTGCCACCGACCATCGCTGCCTCCATGCCTCTTTTTGGCCTGGTGGGAGTGGGTGGGGCTACATGAGGTGTATAAGACACACCCAAATTTTCACCCTCTTTTTTTGCGGGTGGGGGGGTGCTTCTTTTACTCCGAAAAATATGGTACATTTTGTAGCAGAGATTTTATTGAATCATTTATTTATTTTACAAATAATTAAAGGCAACATTTCCAACATGTAGCTTCCTCCTTCATTTCTCCCCAGAACAACAACCTTATGAGGTGAACTGGGTTGAGAGAGAATGACTCACCCAAAATCACGGAACTGGATTTCATGGTTAAAACAGAACTAGAGCTCCAGTCGCCTGCTTTCCAGCCTGGTGCCTTAACCACTAGATCAAAATGGCATGTCCTGTCTTTTTTTTTTTAAGGAAAACATAAACTTATGCATTCAAATCATGCCCTCAGCATATATTGAAGGCAGATTTTTTTAAAGTCTCATGAGCAATTTAGCCCTAATTCTGTTGCCTAGTAAATTTATTATAGATAAAGACTGTCTTTATGGTATGTAGCAATTTTATAATTAGCCTTATATTATTTTAGCTTTGTATTATTTACCTGCTGTTACCTTTAGGCAAGCACCTGAAAGTTAAACTGTTGCCTGTACTGTATTAATTAGAGGTTTTTATTTTAAGACTACATCTTAAGTCTCATATTTATTCTGTGTTCCATTATAAGTATTTCAGGAAGTCTGTTTTGATTTTGATTCAATTAATCCTTTAATAGCCTTGAATGATGCAGTTTATCATTCTTTGATCCTAAGACCAAAGTTGGAAACACCACCTTCCATTCTAAAGAAAGTTAATGCGTGTGAAATGGTACTTCTACTTCAAAGGAAAAGCTGCCTATGACAGGTCAGAGCTGCAGTGAGACCTTCTTATCATTTACCTGCAAGCAGCTAGCAAGAGCTTCCAAGAAAAGCTGGTCTTTCAAAGTACTTGAGACATTTCAAGGAAAGTTAAAAAGAGTTCAGTTTTGCACTTGATGCTATCATTATTTTTACTGCCTGTGTGTATCCATTTAACTTAACTGTTCATTTCTAAACATCAGTTCTGTATTTGGTGACATAGTTTTCTACCAATTTTTCCAGGCTGGTGAAAGACAATTAGATTTCAGAATTGTTTTCCAAGAGACAAAACAATTTAGATGAAATTCTCAAAAATGAAATAGGGGCATTCTTGGAGGTATACAGCACAGGATTGAGATATGTGTACAGGAGAGGCTGTGCTGCTTTTCATTGTGCAGTCATCCCCTACTGTCTCTAGAGGGACTGGCCTCTTGGGCTGCAATTTAAGCCTAAGGAAAAAGACCAGAAGGGAATTTGCTTCATTGATTTTTATTTTATTTTTAATAAAGCACCAAAAGTTTCAGACTGAGGGGAAATTATGTAACTTTCCTTCCACCACTACATCCAATAATAAAATTAGCCCAGAAATACCACAAAGAGACCATTAGCAAATAAGTAAATGGATAAATTTGCATATATATATGTGTGTGTGTGTGTGTGTGTGTGTGTGTGTGTGTGTGTGTGTGTGTGTGTGTGTGTATGTATGTAATATTTATGCTGATAAATAAATAAAGGGAGACTAGTATAGATCTATTTCAAGCTATTTAGCTCTCATCAGCTAGCCATACCCTTGCTGGGAATCGAACCTGTGCTCTATTGCCTCTTAGGCAGATGTGTTAACCATTGAGCTACAGGGCTCGACTCCTTATCAGCCAGGCCAGGGTGAAAGGTATATATTTAAAGTCACAACCCCTGGCATGCCCAAATATAAAGCACCAAAAGTTTCAGACTGAGGGGAAATTATGTAACTTTCCTTCCACCACTACATCCAATAATAAAATTAGCCCAGAAATACCACAAAGAGACCTAAGTAAATGGATAAATTTGCATATATATATATATATATATATATATATATATATATATATATATATATATATATATATATATATATATATATATATATATATATATATATATATATATATATATATATATATATATTTGTGCTGATAAATAAATAAAGGGTTACATACTAGGCAGAAATCTTAGCCATTAGGCCACAGGCTCTTATCCATTATCAGCGAAACCAGGGTGAAAGGTATCTATTTGATTTTTTATATAAAATCAAAATGAAAAAGTTAAATAGTCACTGGAACAATCCAGCCTTAATAATCTCATGAAGGTATGAGAGCCCTTTGCACCTACGGAGTAACTGTTCCATAATGCACCCCCACCCATGGAATTCAGTATTCAGTTTTCATCTTCTTTTCTTCATAGACAGCGATGCCGGACCCATTAGAAAACCAGTTTCTTCTAGTCTTTAAGGCACCAGACTAGAAACTAGAAATCTGTGCGTTGTAGTCCTGCCTTAGGCGCAAAGTCAGACAGGCTAGACCAGTCCAATCTGGTAGAATACCACCTCTGGTTGAACTCCAAACCTATTGCTAACTAGAAGAATGATCCCAAGCACTAGTGTTACACTGTTCATCTCTTTTAGCTGCTGGGATGATATACATTTTTGACCAATTGCATTTTCTGACACGGAGCCATTTTGAGCATGTTGCACTAGTCTACATTCATGTAGCCTTATAAGGTTTCTCCAGGATAGGTAAATAGACAATAAGTAGAAAATGAGGGGAAAAAACATTTACAGAGAAACATAAAAGTGAGGAGCTTCCAGATTTAAATGCAAAGTTATATTTTTCTTATTTTCTAGTTAAAATGAGACTGCTTTGTCTCTTGTTGAAGAGATGCACTATATTTATAATGTTTCTTCCTATAGCAACAATGGTGAATTCTTTTTTTTTCTTTTTTGATTGTTACCTGATAGCAATTTTTTGTCTTTAATTAAAACAAAGTATTTTTAGAAGTTTAGTAAAATTGCCCAGGCTCCTTTTTGCTGCATTGAAGAATGCTTTCAGGGACTTTCTCTTTCGGTTTCATATCTCATTTAAGTCAAAATACTTGAGTCTCAATCAATTTAGCTCTTTAACCTAACCAGATTGTGGATTGCTGTCAAGCTTTAATGTGCTTTTCCTGCTAACATAAATCTTTAAAATCTGCTTATTCTTGTGACCTAGCATTTGTAAAAGATACAACGTCATTAAGTTGAACTTGCCTTTAGTGACCATCCAGACAGAATGATACCAAATAAATCATCTCAAGAAGGATAAAAACAAATATATCTAGATTTCCCTCAAGATTATTTTAAACAAGAAAGCAGTTTGTGCCAAAAGAAGTAGAAGAAAAGTTGCAATGTAGATTGATTCTGCTTCAAACAGAAGCCTTCTGGAAGGCAGCCTGTAGAAAACTCAAACAAAAAAAATGGATGTGAACAATGACTTAAACCACGTTAATATATTTTATTACAAAAAGTATTCAATTCTTGCAATATGTTTCTTATTTGTATTTTGAGTATATAATATCACAGAAACTCCAAGGACAGTGGAGAAATATATTATGCAGGGATCATTTAGTCTTATTCCCCAAATCTAGGATTTGGAACCTTATATCTTCTAATACTCTTGGATATGCCATGACAATCTATTTTATTTCATATTTAAAGTTTCCAAGCACGTTGTAGTCTATATTTCAGGCAAAATGCTACTAAGTTTAGAATGATATAATAAATCTAGTTTTGCTGTCCTAGAATTTATAGGTCCATTTTTTTAAAAAAAAAAGTGAACTAAATTATGTATTTCCCCTCTACCCCAAAACTGAAAATGCATGGATTCCTCTTATTAGCAGTATATCATTAGATAATTAGCAAATTTAAATATTGGGAAATATTGTGTTGTTCACAGGAACAGAAGTCTCACCAGAATAGAAAATCAAAGAAAACTTTTATCATATCCAATTTATCCAAGAAACTCAATAAATGTTCATGGATATAGCTTGTTATTGTGTGTCATTTATATAAACTCTGAATCTGAATTCTGGGTGACCTTTCCCTTTCTATTTTGAAAGCTCACAGGGTATATTTACTTCTTGTTTGCTCCTTTTTGCATTTTTAGTCCAACCCTCTTGAGTCTATAACGCATGAACTTTTGTAAACATATGGAAACAAATGAAATTCAAGTTAAGCCTCTTACACCAAATATTAACTCTTAATGTATCCTGACTGATATTGAGAAGCTGATATGAACCAGTTGGTCATGGATAATATTTGGATGGAGGATCACCTGCATATTTAAGGGCTACTAGTGGAACTAGGAGATTTTTTTAAAAAAAGGCAGCAATGGTAAATCACTTCTGTAACATTATATGAAAACTACCTTGGCTTTGAATGGCCAGCTGGAAGAGATTTTGAGAACGCTTCAGTTCGGGAAAGCTTGCAGTGGCAGACATCCAATGAAGAAGAGGAGGAACTGCCTTCTTCTGCTGATCCAAAAACACGTAGGGCAGAGAAAAGGCAGAAACAACAGAGGTCAGCCAGACCACTCAAGAGCAGAAGGCTCCATCCATCTTGATGAGCTGCACTAGAAAGCTGGCTATTTATCACAGCAGACAGAGGGAGGCATTCCTGGAAACAACATGTTTGTTTTCTACTGTGTGTCTTTGGTCATCGTGTTTCCTGCTTCACTCTGGATGGATATCGTGTTTGGAAGTGATTCGTGCCTTGTAGACTCTGGAATTTTCTTGCCTCATGAGCTCTGTTACGTGTGAATTTAAGTATGTTCGGTGAAGTTATTTGTTTGAGCAACTTTCAATTGCTTTGTGGACCACTGCTTTGTAAACAAATCTTAGCCTGCTTGTAGCTAGATTTAATTGGGACAGTTCGGAGTCTTTGTGAAGGGAATTGCTGGGGAACATTAATAAACTCATTAAACAACAATTACATGTGTGTGTGTTTGTGTGTGAGTGAAACTGCACAAGAACCTATTAAAATAGTAAAACTCTTGTGAACTGCGGCTGCCCTTCCTTTTACCTTATCACAGAATCTCATGTGAAATTTTATCTTTTTAAAATCATCTGTTGATAGAACAAAATAAATAACAGAAGCATTTTCATGACCAAGCATACATTTCATACTCTTTAGTTAACATTTTGGCTTCTAACAAATGATTAGTCAGTTTCAGGATGAGCTGAAAGGCTAAGAGTAATGAAGCTGCATCCTATGAGCTGAGAAAAGAAATAAAAACTAGATAGGAAAATAAATGTTTTATCTAGATTTATTAAAAACTCAAGAATCAAGAAATCTGTACAATAAAAACTAGACAGTTCCTTCTCCTTAATTTCAGAATCAGAAGAAAAGGCCAAGACACACAAATATTGATTACATTCCATGCTGAAGGCTGAAATCTTGTGTCCTTGAAGGTCTAAGTCTTCTAAAAATATTATGACAACATTGCTAGCTGCTTTATTTAGCTGTTTTGAACTCAGGTTGTTGAGACCAGCGCCACAGAAATCTTTTAGTAGTATTTTTCCTGTTTTATGTCCCCAATTTTTCCTTACATTACAAACCTCTTCTGGAATTTTGATACCTTGCCAATTTTTTTCTGCTTGCTTTGTCTTGTAGATTATAGCCTTATTCTGTTTGGCTGTGAGCTTCTGAATGGCTATTGTGGGAACAAATTCCAAACCAAATAAGACTTTGGTCAAGTCCAGCAAAGCTTTTCTTGTGTATTTAATAAAAATATAGCAATACATTTTAAGTACCCTGCACATTGGACTTTGAGAGAATATACCTTTTTGTTGCAAAGCCATTACAACAACACTGATATTCAAATTTTCAATGATAATCAGATTTTTTTTTTAAAAAAAATGCACCTGCTTTTTAGCCTAGAACTACATTTCTACAAAGTCTCTGATCCAGGAGGGAGAGAGATAATTGGGTAGAATGGAGAGATAATCAGATATAAAAACACTAGTGTCAAAAAACATGGGGACTACATTTCTCATAGTCCAGTACAGAGGTCCTTGTTTAACAGAACCCATCAGTCCTTGGACATATTCATTCCAATGTATGACATGATCTCCTCTGACCTTTATTGCTTTAGATATTACAGAAGCAGTAGCGCCCAAAGAATGCAGTGTAATTTTTTTAAGAATCATATCCAAACACATGTTCAAAATCATTATGTTTGAGAACAAGTTGAAATAAAATCATGCATGAACTAACCTTTAAAATCTATGTTGAAACCCTCCCAGGCTGAATTTTAATAGTAATATTATAAAATTATGCTGGAAAAATAGACACAGACATTTGTCTTGCAGGGACTTTTGAACTGGCAGGGAGAATTTTGGTTCAATGAAGCTGAATGTCCTATATTTTGAATTCTCTTTTGTTTGACCCTTGGTGGTCTGACAGAATTATTCATGTAATTTACCATTTAAAAAAACTTGGAGGGCCAACTTCAAACATAGAAGTTATTACGAATAGGTAGAATTCATTGTAGACTCTCCAATGTGGTGTTCTTCAAATGTGGAAAATGTTGGAGGATAAACATGACACTTATAAAAATGCTATATAATACATTGTATTCAATGAGAGATGACTCCATTATTTTCAAAACGAAAGGCTTACAGGGCATTAAATTGTATTCAAAAGTTATTGTTCAATATGGGAAAAGCATACAATAGTCCATGCTTTATTAGAATTGCAGATGCCAAAACTGGAATGGAATAAGAGTAATAGGAGAAGCCTGTTTACCTTCTCCCATAGTTATAGATTAAACCATATTTCTTTTTTAGTTATTGCAGCTTTAAGATTCAAGTTCCAAAAAAACTCATGGCAGGATAGAAATTTAGATCTACTACTTTTAAAATAATTAACACTTATACTTAACTGAAATTTAAATAGGCATACTTAAATAAACTTTGCAATCCACCTTGTTTTACACATCATGGCCTGACTACATTATTGATGCAACTGAAGTTTTCTTAAACCTAGTTTAGAACTTGAATTCATCTAGTTTGATCCACTCTGAAAATGCATAGATTAGTTATGTGTTATGTGATTTTCTTGGTCCTTCAGTATGTAACTCAAGCATTTGATATTATATTCCCAAACGGTCAGTAAGAACCTATCTATCCCCCACCTTTTTTACGACCCTGTAATCCCTTTTATTAGGATGGAGTCAGAGTGATTGAATGGAGCTGAGCATTTGCTGGCTGGATACTCATCATGAGGCTTGCATGGAGTTCACAGCAGATATTTTCTCTTTGTGCCCTGATAGAGAAATATCTGTTGCTGCCTAGGATTCAACTCTCAAGCTCCTGAATGTGAGACAAGCGTCTCCACTGTGCATCTCTAAGATTCTATCTAAATCTGTAATTGGGCAAAAATACTGCCCAAAAATACTTGGGAGTTAAGTAGCACACTAAATCAACCAAACTCTGAATATACAACTATGAAGTATTCACCAATCAATATTCATTTGACAAAACAAAACAAAAAATGGGTTGTCAGGTTAAGTTCTCTTTCATCTGCAATGAAAGCAGGTGTGAAATCACATTGCTACACTAGACAAGCAAAGATGGCCTTATAGCACATCAGTTGAGGCCCTGCATATTGTCCACTTCTATCACCTTCCTCTTCACACAATGTAGAATACTCAGCTAGAAAAGACCTTTTCCTGTTTTTGTTCTCTGTATTGTTCTAAAACAAATTAGAAAAGGAAAATATGTCAAGATCATAGATTACTTTAGACTTAATACACTTATATTTCAATATAACAATGTTCTAAACTGTCTTAAATTGTCCCAATTAGCAATGAATTCCTTATAGGAAAAATGCTTTGCTTTGGGAAAAAAATGCAAAGAAATCATGAAAATATTAAATCTACTTGTAATCATTTCCATTTCTGTAGCATTGCCTTTTCATAAACAATTTTGCCTCATCAGTCTCATCATATTATTCATAATAATGAGTAAAATAATAAGCCACAAACCAAACTTCAACTTCTTAATTAGTTACAGAATGCTAATTAGGACTTTACCCAGGAATGCCACTAAACATCATACTCACAGAGGTAACTACAGAATTGAAGTCATTATGATAGCAAAACAATCATTGATATACTAAAAGATGTATAGACAAATTTTCAAGAGAAAATTAAGATTTTGAATCCCCTTTCCTTTTCTAATGAATCTAAAATTCTAAATATATGATAATAAGTTAGGCTTGCAAATATTTTAAAATTTAGGGTATCCAAATTTAGATCCATTATCCAAATTCTGAGGATTTTCTAATGGAGAAGACAAAGCTACAGTGCAACCTTTTCCTATTGGCATTTGACTGTTGTCCCAATAAAAGAGAATATTTGTAGCTCAGGGTTGAAATGAGGAATCCTTGGTGCTCTCTGAGCTTGATTGTTTTCTTGCAGATGTTACATTACTCAAAATAGTTAACTCTGGGGGAAGAAGGCGGGGCTTAGCAGTGAGAAGATGGAGTTTCAGGCTACTCCTGAAATTCCTATATACCGAAGGATTTTTGGACGGGTTCTTTGAACTCTAGCTGTCTCTGAGACGACAGTGAAGGTGGGGAGATGCCCAGGACCTCAGAGATACCCGCAAATCTCTGGGGGGGGGTATTAACTCCTCGTGCCAATTTCTTTTTGGATTAGCTGCGTGCTAACTGAAACTGAAGGCTGCCCCTAAGAATGGAAGAAGTGATGTCATCTGGTAAGCTGATTTTATTATCCAAGAGAGACTGTTCGTGTTAAAAAATTAAGCTAATTGAAACCAAAGAACAGAAAGATTTAGCGGCGAATTGGCTTATTCTAATGGATTTATGACTGGTGGTTACTTTACTTCTTAAATGCTTCAAGAAACTCCGCGACATCCTCCCCCCCTCTGAATCTCCCTAAGTGGATCGTAAAACTTATCTCCTACTAATTAGCTCGTCACGATTCGACATTTTTATTACTTTACTACCTAGTTCTGTTTACAACTAGATAAGATTGACAGCCTGTAAGAGACTAAAAAAAAAGTGCTTCGAAGCCGGTGGGGAAAAAAAAGAGAGCTTCTAATTTTTAACTACGACACATCATGGCGTCCCAAAATACCTCTAAGATTTCATTTCAGGCTCTTTTTTCTGCGTGTAGAGGACTTTTCGATTCTTACCAAAAACTGGAAAGAAAACTGGATCAACTGATTATAAAATATGAAGCTAAAACTGAGATCGTTGAATGCTTAAATGTTCCTGAAACACAAATGGAAAATGTGAGAAATGGTGTCTGGTCTATCTCAGAGGAAGAGAGGAGCGGGGGAGCTATAAAGACGACTCATTTAAAGAGGCAGAGTGCAGGAGGAATGGAAAATCCACCCTTGAGAATTAAAGTTAATTTGGGAAATTTTATAAGCCTAGGACAACATTATTATTTCATCACCGACATTCAGAATTCAAAGGTGCCGAAATATTTTTGTTTGGATTTGCTTATGGAAACATTTGGTAAACTTATCCAACGAATGGCTATTGGACTGAGGAAATCTCGTTGTTGGAGGGACACAGGCTGACAGATGGGAAAATACAACTTAAAAGTAGCTAAATCAGATTACTTCAATTTGTAATAGATATAACTGAATAATGACTGATATGGATAGCAATATATATAATTTGGAACTGGCTGATAGATTGATGAATACAATTGAAAACTAGTTAAACCTAATTGCTTTTTCTTGTAACAGATATAGCTGAATAATAATTGATATTGATAGTAATGTATATAATGTGGAGTTGATATGATAACTAACAATTGGATATGAGAAAACACCTTTAGACTATACATAAAGAGTATTAACTACAATAACTATCACTATTAAAAAACCAAATAAAATTCATACAATCAAATGTTAATCAATACTGGGAAAATGTTATGATATATGATATAATTGAATATTATGGATGTTTAGCTAAAATAGGATATGAGGATTTGATGATAATAGAGGATTTTACAAATAAGTAAATGAATTGCCAGCATGTGTTATGGACTAATTCTTTAGCATAGCTAAGGATGAAGGATGTTTAAATAACCATAATAATTAAAACTGAAGGTATAATGATGTTGATATGGTAAATATTCGAGTTAAGATATTTGAATTAATATGAACTAACGGAAGAGAAGCACCAAAACATGTTGTAACCAGTTGATATACTTCTTTTTTTTTCATAGTAGACACTTGTGTTTTGTTTTGTTTTCCTGATTGTCGTTTTTGTCTTTTTTTGTATTATTTACTATATTTTATTTTAATTTTTATTTTCTATTTGTCCTTTTTTCTTTTTTCTTTTTTTTAATTTTTGTTCAAGATTATTACTCCTACCAATATTTCTAAATAATAATCACAGTTAAATGAAAATGGATATATAATAATGCTTGAGTTAATATGAGTTATGTTGGTTGACTGTGGAGGAGATGTACCAAAACTTATCTGTAATTGATTGATATATTAAGAAAGATGCTGTACCCGTTTTAAACTAAAATTAAAAAACATTTAATAAAAAAAATAGTTAACTCTATCAGTGCACTGAGGATGTTACCTAGTTTGGGTAATGAAACATCTGCAAGAAAACAACCTTGAGGGCACCAAAAACTCTTCATGTCTATGGTTATTTAGCCTGAGCATAAGAAGCTCAGAGAAGAAAGTGATGGAGTCTCTAGTATAATTCCCCAAACCTTCACAGATTATATTTTTTTCAGTGATAGGAGTTGGCTGAGGACAGTTAATGAATGTTTCATGACTGAATTTTGAGTCAACTCTTTCTTCCCCTTCCTTTCCAGATCCTTTATTTTTGTCAAGATCTAATCTGAAGACAAATTATGGACCACTTGTTTTTTAACTTTGGATATTTTTGTTCCATTTAGTATTACCTTGCTGTGGCTTTCCCCCTTGAGGGCTAATATAGTTTCTTTGCCTTTTCTTGTTTTTAGTTTGCTTAAAAAAAACACCCAGGCACTTATAAATTCAATAGCAGAATGAGGGTGGTAAATCTGGCCTACTCCATGGGTGAAGAATCCAATCTTCAAATGAAACTGAAGCTGTCTAATAAAATTGCTCTGTAAATGCTTCAAGAATTGGATTTAAAAACGCATAGCTCCTGAGAAAACAATTTATAGAATGCCAAGAACACTTATGATTCACATGTACTTTTCACTGTCCCCAGTAAAAGCCAACATTTAATTCTGGTTCCATATTATTATTATTATTATTATTAGTATTGTTGGCCTGAATGTCCCTTCTTCAGCAATAAAATCTTGATGGATTTCAGGCTCACAGATGGGAACTGAATATTTTGACTCCCTTTATTTTTTCTTTTTCTCCTTTCAATCAGTATTTGTAGAGAACTGTTTTATACACACCATTAAAGAGACTTTTTTGCCTTTTGCTACTGTCCATGTGGTTTTCTCTGACTAATCTTTGGAAGGCCAGATCCTGAAGATAAACTCAAATACTTTGGCCACCTAATAAGAAGGAAGGACTCATTGGAGAAGAGCCTAATGCTGGGAAAGATTGGGGGCAAAAGAAGAAGGGGGCGACAGAGAAAGAAATGGCTGGATGGAGTCACCAAAACAATAGTACTCCAGATGATGGTAGAGGACAGGAAAGCCTGGACGTTGTCCATGGGGTTGCAATGGGTCAGACATGACTTCACAGCTAAAAACAACAACAAAGAGACTTTAAAATCTAGTTCATAAACTAGGTTATTTTCCTGCTAAGTCCTGCTGGTTTCATTTTGTTTAACTGTGACTTGTGTGTATATTTTTTACTTTGTGAGCTCATCCCGTTGCACAGTGTTCAAGTCTCGAACTCAGGCGGTTTCAGCTGACAAGCTCAGAATCTTTAACCACTGGGAATATATGAGAAGTATCTTCTAAATAATTGGACAGTTACAGCAAAAACATTACATGTCTTGCCAAAAGAGGCACTTGGTTTCTTATTCATGCATCCAGCTTTTTCACCTGTTTGATTGTCTTCATCCATCATCCTGGTTTTAATAATTAATGTTATTGTTAAATAGTTTTTATAATATAGATAAATCATTATTTCATTATACACCATTTAGAGATATCTTGAGTAAAATGACTGACTATATAAATTGGATAAGTCAATCAGTCAATCAATCAAAAACCCAGCTACATAAATTTTCCCCATGCCATTCTTTGCTTGTAGTAAACTATGATTATCTAAGAGCTCTTGATGTTCAAAGTTGAAGATAACCTATAAATCAGCTTTCTCAAGTCTGGGTTAAAGTTGCTTCTGTTATCCAGGTTGAATCTTTTTAAAATGTAATTAATACTGTTTCATCAGAATGCTGCTACTTTTTAAACTATGTATTTTAAATATTGTAAGCCAATCACAGTCTTTTTAGAGTTGGGCAGCTGAAAAAAATTAAATAAATAAAAGAATAAACAAAGAATCTGAAACTCCTTTTTGTAGTTCCTAATATTACATTCCCCGTTCACCATTTCACTGCCACCAGTCTTTAACATACTCACAGCATTCATTCTTGCTTTTGTCCTATCTTTAGAATCATTCAGAAGTTTTAAGACTTGGATTAAGTTTAAAATACTATCCTGTTCCTCATACACACACATTCATCCTCCCACAATGAGAAAAATGTGAAAACACAGAGAACTGTTGGAGGAACAAGAACAGAGATTTTGGAGTTAAACAAGCTCTCTAAAATGTCTTTTAAAAAACGGTCTGTAGTTGTACTTAGAAAAAAAGAAACCTACATATTTTATATCTCCACTGAATTCCCAACAAGTTGATTCACTTTGAGATTTGGTGCAGTTCTCTTTTTTGGAGGGGGAGAAGATTGTTTATCTCCCTAATTTGGTGGGAAATTCTCCTTAACATGAAACACTGCCAATTTCAGACAAATATGAGGTAGTTTAAGTACTTTGTTCTTTTAAACTGAGATTATTTTACTTTTCATTTTGAAACAGCATAGCTAATTTTGTTGTTTGTGAACTGAACCTGTATGCTTGGAAAGCTTCCAATTGAAAAGATAAACTCTTTGGCAAAGAATTCTACAAAATTATAAAGCAATGCATGAACGAGTGTTGTATTGCTTTTGGAAAAAATAAAGCATATTTTCTGGAAAACTCAAACAGTGCACTTTAATATTTAGATAGGAAGGAAGGAAGGAAGGAAGGAAGGAAGGAAGGAAGGAAGGAAGGAAGGAAGGAAGGAAGGAAGTTATGCCAGTATTTTGATGAAGAGATGGTCCCTAAAATTTTTAAGGATTTTTAATAGCCATTTGAATCATCAACAGGTTGGAATGGACTTTCAATATATCAAAGAGGCATGAACAATTATGTTCATGACTCTTAGTGAGGGCTATTTACAGTAACTGAACCATCTTACCAGCCCTAATTTTGTCAGAACCAATGTACCAGTGCAGTGAAAAAGGTTATTCTTGTTTTTTTTAGTCATCAGCATGTTGCACCTTTCAAAAGTCAATCCAATATGATCTTTTCTGAAGGTTCTTCAGTACACTGTCATATATTCCTCAGTGCATCAGGCTGATTTGTATTTTCATTTTGTCACATCTATTTAATCACCTATACTATAGGAATATCATTACCTCTTTTCAGCTGTAATGGGCTTCTGTAGGTTAATTAAAACATATCCAATAGAAGTATTATTGTTTTTTTCTTTATAGTTTTTCTTGATCCATTCATTACTAAAATAACTACATCCTTTTCACCACTTCAAACAGTACTGGTTGACCCCAGGTTCCTTTTACCTTTTAACTGCTACAAAATCAGTTTTAACTCCTTTGCTACTCATGTTTAATACAACTAACAAAATATACTGTAATTATCACTCACATCCTAATTTCCTTCTTCCAGTTTTACCTAACAATAACCTTAGAACTATATCTACTTTAAAAAATGAAAGGTTATTTAAAGGAATTTAGAGGTTCCAAATTAAACACAAAGGCAAATAAAGAAAAATATTTCAATGAGCATAGTTTAACACCAAGATTAACATCAGACCAAAAATCAAAAAGTAAACAATACCCCAGTCAGGGGACTTTCAAACAAGGTAACAGTAAATAGCCCATCCAAAGTACCTCCAAGACCACTCCCACGAACAGTGCGAGACACTAGAGTATAAACTGAAAGCAAACAACCAAGCTCAGAGAGTGCTCATAAACACAAAGAAGCTGTTTATGTATATGGAACATTCACAACTTCTGGAGGCAAGTTGTTCCACTGATTAATTTTCCTGTCGGAACATTTCTTCTTAGTTCTAGGTTGCTTCTCTCCTTCATTAGTTTCCACCCATTGCTTCTTGTCCTGCCCTTAGGTGCTTTGGAGAATAGCTTGACTTCTTCTTTATGGCAACCCCTGCTACCCTGGTTTCCCAAAAATAAGAGAGATACCTCCCTGGATAATAAGTCCAATCAGGCTTTTGAGCACATGCACTAAAATAAGCCCTCTCCCCAAAATAAGCCCTCCCTGAAAATATTGCAACACAGCAGCAGCCATGAGGTGACCACCCTCTCCACCTCTTGTACGTCAAAAATAATAAAAAACCCACCAAAATAAGGCCAAGTGCTTATTTCAGGGGTTAAAAGAAAATAAGACCCTGTCTTATTTTCAGGGAAACATGGTACTATGTCACCCCTAGTTGTTCTTTCCATTAAATAGCAATAGCAATAGCAGTTAGACTTATATACTGCTTCGTAGGGCTTTCAGCCCTCTCTAAGCTGTTTACAGAGTCAGCATATTGCCCCCAACAACAATCTGGGTTCTCATTTTACCCACCTCAGAAGGATGGAAGGCTGAGTCAACCCTGAGCTGGTGAGATTTGAACAGCCGAACTGCAGAACTGCAGTCAGCTGAAGTAGCCTGCAGTGCTGCATTTAACCACTGCGCCACCTCAGCTCTAAAGTAGACATACCCAGTTCCTGCAACCGTTCTTCATATGTTTTAGCCTTCAGTCCCCTAATCATCTTTGTTGCTCTTCTCTGCACTCTTTCTAGAGTCTCCACATATTTTCTACATCGTGGCGACCAAAACTGAATGCAGTATTCCAAGTGTGGCCTTATCAAGGCATTATAAAGTGGTATTAGAATAAATTGGTATTAGAAGTGTAAGAACAGTATTTATTACGGTTTCCTTGGCTCACCACCATCATATGTAGTTTTTCTATGCTCCTTCATAGAGGAATATGCTGATAAACAAATAAAAAACATAAATTATATTAGCCTTTACATCACAGTGATTAATACGCTCCATCAAAAATTTAGAAGTACAAATGAGAATGGAGTGACCTTTCACCCAGACCGTCTGCTTTGTATGAACTTTATTGAGGTAACATTTTATTTGTGTACAGCTTGAAGAAAAGGTAGAGGTCATTTCACAGCACATTTTTCTTACATGAATCCATGTGACAAGCGGGGAGACCACACTCAAACACGTTTTCTGTATTATCCTACTAATATAACATTAGTATGCATCTTTTTTTCTATGTACACTGCAAGTATATTAAAAGGAAATGGAAAGGATATTCAGAGCTCAATTTTAACTAGAAGAGAAGTTTCTAAGACAGCTAGACAGTCTTAGAACAAATGTATTCAAACCCAAAGGCAACAACTACACACACACACACACACACACACACAAACACACACACAATTTCATAGAATAGATTATTGAAATGCATTTTCTGAAAATGACAGAAAAACTTTTTGTCTTCTATAGATTTGGGACACTTTATACTTTATATAATGCTATTTTTATGAACCATTTTATGTGTCAGCTCATTTAATGAAATGATAAACGTTCTGAAGTATGAAATGCTATTTCTATATGTTCTCTGTGGCAGAGTATTAGGCAATGCTTGGTCTTAGAAGCATTATCTATCCAGTCTGGGTAACTTTTTGAGAATCAGTTTTAAAAGCGTTAGTTTGATAAAAATGAATAAGGTAAGTTGAAAAACACACCAGTTCCTCAAAAAAAGGTCTTTATTTCTGGCGCCCAATTGATCATGACACCATGAAGAGTGCTTTATGCTGAGTCCCTATAGAAATACGTTAATGTGATGGCTCAGGTTGACATAACAATGGAAACCATAAATATAAGTTCCCCCCAGTGTTCTTGTCTTACCATTCGGCCCCATGAAGAAGATGGACATCAAAACTGGTATATTACTGAAATGATGGTATAGTGAGGAGATGCAGATTCCCCCTGAAAGAAAAATAGGACTTTGTACCTATAAGCATCATGCAACAGAGAAGTTAAGTGGGAAGAGGTCTGAGTGTCAAGACATCCATTGTTAGAGGAAGTGAGTATGTTCTGCCTTTGAAAATGAAGGACCTACCTTCAACTTGAAATCCTTTTTGTATTTTCTTACAAGAATATTCTATAACATTTCAGAACCTCCTTATATTCCGTAGAGTGGAATAATTGTCAGAACCAGTTCAGACAAAATTTATAAAGCTCCAGAAAGGAAAAAATAGAAGTTTTCATGGTTTATATTTTAGATGTGTTTTCTATATTTTCCCCAACAAAATTAGAGAAGTGGATTCCTTTTCTGATAAAGAGTATCATTAGTCTTATGGGGAAGTGTTACTTTTCTCATATATCTAACACTCATTTGAACTCTTAAAATATATATTGCAATTGTTTTGTCTTCTTAAGTCTTTTAATGTCTAAATAACCATTCTCACTATTCTGTCTGAGAAAGAATTCACTCAATTTTTCAGACTTCGGCTCATTGAGTTAAACTGTGAAGAAAATTAGGACCATAATGACAAAGTAAGTATTGGTACTAATTTCTGACAGTCAATTTCCATATGTCAGTTTTCTTTAATCCTGGAATAATAATATCCCCAGGAGTTCCCATGCCTACAGGAGTATTTAATTAAGTAGGAATCAGTAAAGGGGTTTATCAAGCAGCAGAAAAACACTTGCATGTGGTAAATTTAAACCTGTCCATTCCATCTTTAGTGCAAGACTTTGAATCAATGCCCACTAGAGAAGGCTTCTTAATGCTATTGTACTGGCAATCATGGAGACAATTAAGAGCTGCCTACTCCTGCTTGGAATGCTTTTTCACCTCAAATTCTCAATAGTACTGGCCAATGAAAACCTCCTGGTAGCTAGAGTTCAGCAGAAGCCTATGTGCTGAAGTCTGGTAGTGAGACAAATGAAGAGACAAAGCGAGAGAAGTCTTACTGATTATTATTTGATTTAGAAACAGTGTACCGGTACTACTTCTTGAAAGTAGTGGAACCTGGAATGGGGGAATTTGGGGGCTTGATTCATTCCTTTATTGTTACAAAAAGGTCCCAGCTGCCACTTGGTCAACATGGGAAATGTTCTCTTGTCTAGAATTGTTTAAGAGACCAAAACTAGGTTTTTTCACGCCTCTAAGAATATGTTTCTCTCAAAATAACTCCTTATCTTTCTTGCTTGCTTGTTTATGTATGAATTTTAAAATATTTATAGAACTCCTCAGACCTCCTAGAGGTCTCTGTGTTCTTGGCTTTATGAGTATTTTCTTTAAATAAGACTGGCATCTGTTAGCTTCTTACTAACCAAATTATTATAATAACATATGATTTTAAGAACCAGGGCTGTGTTTCCTCCAAATAGTGAGCCTTAAGATATACAGTATTGAATTATGTAAGTATTTAGGTCACTGCATTCTATTATTTCTTAACATAAATATTATATATTTCCTTTCCTGTTTTTTAAAGGCATTACTGAAACAGTAGACTATTCATTCTTGCTCCCTGAATGGAACCTCAAGTAAAAACAGTCACTGACTCAAGAACTGTACATGCTATAGGCCTGATCCTTCATATATAATGCAGGTGCTTCTCCTCTGGAAAGATTTATGTTATCCTAGAAATTAGATGAAAAACACCCTCCCAAAATATCTATGCAGACAATCTGACAATTTAATCTCCACATGGAAACAAATGCATCTGGTAACATGGTATCCAAAGAAAGTAACAGTTTAGATGACCAACTGATTACTTTCTCACCCCTTGTGATTCCCATCTTTGGTTCTTTTTTCTAAATGTCATAACATTCAGAAATACCACATGGAAAAAAATAGCACATGCATCATATAGTGACTGATCCAGTGGTGGGTTTCAAAATTTTTTAGAACCTCTTCTGTAGGTGTAGCCTGCTTTGTGGGAGTGGCTTGCTGGCCACGTGACTGGGTGGGCGTGGACAACTTGTAAAATGTGGTGAAACTCACTTAACAACGCTCTTGCTTAGCAACCAAAATGTTGGCTCAGAAACTCTGGCATTTGAAGCACACAAGTCTTAAAGCTGTCAGGTTACAAGACCTAACACCCCCAACACTTGCACCCCTAACCCTTTAGGAAACCCCCCCCCCAGGGGTGTTCAAACTTGACAGTTTTAAGACTTGTGGACTTCAACTCCCAGAATTCCTCCTCTCGCTCTTCATCTTGATGATGTGCAGATGGGCAGGGGGAGGGAGCTGGAACCGGTTCTAAATGGCACTGTAGATTTGTGGAACCTTTTCAATAGAAGAGGTTAGAACTGCCAGGAACCCACCCATGGACTGATCCCAAATATAAGAGCTGGATTTCCTACATTGCTGAGCCCCTGACAAGTGTCAGAAGGTGGATGTGGATAGGAAATAGGCTCCACCCACTCATATGCTGACCACTAATACATGATTAAAAACATTTTATTATTTCTTTTATTTTATTATTTTATGTTTGTACCTTTGAATCAGTGCTGCCTCCAAGTGACTTCTTGGACAACTCCCTGTAGTTTCCTTCACAAGCACTTTGCCATTGCTTCCTTCCTAGGGCTGAATGAGAGGGTCTGGCCAAAGATCACCTGGTTGGTGTTATGGCTCAGGTGACACTAGACCTCATGGTCTCTCAGTTTCTAACCTGGTGCCTTAACCATTACACCAAACTAATTCTTCCACATCCACATTATACCAGGTCATTTGGGGGAGATGGGGGAGAGATGGGATGGAAAAATTCAAAAATAGGCCTGAGAATTCTTGATTTGAAAAGCATCAAGTCCAGACCTTTAATCCTTGCAATTAAAATTCAATTCTAATCTTTAAATTAGAGAAACCCACCAGTTTCATCTAAAAAAAAAGCAATTTATTAATAGTAGTACCTGCTAGGAAAGTCATCATCAGTCTACGTGGAGAGATTTACTGATGTAGTTCTCTATTTGGGATTTAATTTCCGTCTTGATTTTGTTTCATGGCTACATGCCATGAAGCCTCCCAATTAATCAAAGGCAGAGTGGTAAGCCTCCCAGATGTAGAAATGTATTTACTGAGTGCATATACACTCTTAGAAGCAAGGTGAATTACATGCCCTAAAGCACACTGTTAATTATTCAGACAACTAAGTGTAGGATTATATGCAACTTCATGAAAAAAAAAATCTGCTACTGTGACTAAGAATCCTGGCTCTAGAAATAAACTACATGATAAAATTTTGAGAAATAAGTTTGTGAGTCTGTTCCCCATCTCAGGTTGTTCTCTGTGCACAGAATGTTTTTTTTTAATTTTCTGTCACAACTGCTTCTCCATTCAGTCTCATCTTGACTAGTCAAATGACATACTGTCTATGCATGATAGACATTTTAGTATTTATGATGCAGCAAATCAATTTATTTCTAGGTATATTCAGCACTGCAAAGCCTCTTAGTTTCTTTATATAAATAAATAAATAAACGTCTTTTTTTTCCTAACATGGCTTTTGATAATCCAGCGGAAAAAACCCTGTTATGAACCCATTCTTAGTACTCATTCCTAGCACTGATGATGTCATTTAGTTGGGCAATGAAACATCCTCAAAAAACCAACCAAGCTCAGAGAAGCCCACTGGTATAATCCTGAGTATAAATATTCTCTTCTAATGGAACTCATTCTTCATGGAGTTGCCTGGTGATCTGTTTATCTGTTTCCATAAGTTTAACAACTCTTAAGACCAACATGCAATGTCAAATATATGTTTAATTTAAAACACACACACACACACACACACACACACACACACACACGGGGTACAATACAGGAAAAAAACATGCTTTATCTCTCTCTATGCAGGAGATACTTACAAGAATTAAGCTACTTCCCTAGTATTGCCCCTCATTCATTTTCATTGGGATTAATATGGCAGAGATAGAGAGACTTCAATTACCCTTCACCCAATCTGATTTATATTTCTTTAACCAAAGGAAAAGGCATAAACTTTTACATTAAATACTGAGATATTCAAACTTCTCATGTCATGAATAGAAGCATTCCAAATGCAGATGGAGAAGTATGTACCTTTTGCCATAACTGTGATAATTAATACAATTTTCAGAGAAAGATTCTCAACTTTCTAGAATCTTTTTCAGATCACAGGAATATAATTGCATAGGGAAGTAGAAAATGACAAAAATCACCTCATTCCTTTCAGGATTATTCTGCTACCTGAATTGTGTTAGCAATATTCAAGACATGCCTGCTTTAATTTACATTGTTGGCTGTCACACTGCATTAACGGGCATAAGATAGCAGACATCTAGTAAAGTAATTAATAAGGACTGGGGTCATGAAAGTCTCCATTAAAGAATCACATTCAAAGGCCATCTTACAATGAAAATATAAATCATATGAATATTTATTTATTGAATGATTAGATTTTTATAGCCACTTCTCTACACAAGTGGCTCTGAGTGGTGTATATCATAGAACATAAAAACAAAAATAATAAAAATAAATATATACGACACCAGGGAAAACTGTAGGCATGGATGTTAATATTTATTACTTTAAATGTAGTATTTATGATATTTATAATATTTATGAAATATTGTAGAGTTAGCTGTCATTAGTGGCCGAGAACTAATTATGATAAATTGGAGACCATTCCACCATCTAGGACAGATTTCCCTATATCCCAGTCATGGACTGGAACTGGTACCGATTCGCGGCATGTCAGAAGCCGGTTAACACAAACAAATGAAGCCCCATCTATGGGATGCAGGCAGCACACCAAACCACACCCCCTCTAGTCTGCAGAAAAATCTCTATCCATTAAACAGGTTCCTGGTGCCCAAAAGGTTGGGGGGGGGGGGACTGAACTAAGAGAAATACCTATTTCATTAAATAATGTATTGCTTTGTAAAATGTTATATAATCAATCTCCAGAGTTCAAGGGATGTTAAAGAAATGGATCAACTTAGAAAGGCTTTCTCTAAAATCTTACCACATCCATGAAGTCACAGTTACCCCCAATTAAGTTGTATGCAGTCTCCAAAGTTCCATGCAACTTCCAAAGATCTAAAATATGTTGTGATCTAATTGAATTTTTTTTAAAAAGACAGACAAGATAATCAATAAATTTGTAACTGAATAATAAATATAACGAGATACACATAGGGAGACAAATACATTTCATTATATTTAAATACTAGTTCACAGCTACTTTTTGGACTACAGATACCACCATGCCATTCAAAGGGTGGTGATAGCTGATGCAGAAAAATTTGAGAAGGTGATCCTAAAGTGGATGTTTACACTAAGTAAATATTTCTATATGAATACCTTCTCCCACCAAATAAGATTGGGAAATAGCCTTGTTTCAAGCTTCATCTTTTATACAGTAGAGTGTCATTACCATAGGACATAAATTACTTATAAACAAAGTTCTTTGGAATACTTTATCTTCCAAGATGAGACCCAAGAGCTGAGGTGGCACAGTGGTTAGAGTGCTGTACTGCAGACTACTTTGGACTGCTAGCTGCAGTTTGGCAGTTCAAATCTCACCAGCTCAAGGTTGACTGAGCCTTCCATCCTTTCCAAGGTGAGTAAAATGAGAACCGAGATTGTTGAGGGCAATATGCCAACTCTGTAAATCACTTAGAGACCGCTGTCAAAGCACTATGAAGCGGTATATAAGTCTAAGTGATATTGCTAATTCATAGTTTTCTGAGTTTCAGAAAAGCTGTTAAAACCTGGCCTTTTTAAGTGACACCTAGGATTGAAATTGATATGAGCTGTTATTAATTGCCCTTGGTAGGTGCTGTGAGAGAGTTTCAAATACTGGAACATTTTGTCATTTTAGCCAAAATTGTTGATGGCTATCCTGTTACAGGTAGCCATCGACTTATGACCACAAGATTTTCAATGCCACTCAAGGCAATTCTTAAGTGAGTTGCCTGGAGTTAAGATCATTTCTACCAGTGTTAAATGAAATTATTTTAATTGTTACCAAGTGAAACATGCAGCCATTCATGAATCTGGCCTCCCCAATTGACATGCTTGCCAGAAGCCAATTGGGAAGGTTATACGTGGCAGTCACGTGATCCTGAGACTCTGAAATCATCATAAACACATGCTTGTTGCCAAGCACCCCAATTTTCATCATGTGACCATAGGGATCCTGTAATATTTGCCAGGATTTATTGTAAAGTACTTTTTTTTTCAGTGCTGTTATAACTTCTCATTGTCGCGAAATGAATGGTTGTAAATCAAGTTGTTGTTTTGCTGTTTTGCTTTTAATTTTCATAGGGAAAGAGGGGAATGTGCAACAATCAAAATTATTTTGGATTGGAGCAGGAAATAAATATATTTGTTACATTACACCTCTTGTTCAATCAAGGCCATAATCTAACATTAAGGGACAGATTACACAGATAAGAAAGCCATATTTTGACCATCAGAAAGTATTATACAGAAATGTCATGTGTCTTTATGATCTCTTGAAATCCTTTAACCCCAGTAAAAATAAGATGACTTACTGCATTTACCAGATTTAGTAGGTATATATTTGCAATTGATTATAAACAGATATTTTCAATAGCTTGAGGCATCAGAGGACCTTTTTACAAGATTTGTATGAAGTAGGTCTGGTATTATTACAGTACAGCTGTAAACCAATAGGAAATGACTCTTGTGGATCATTCCATGTAGAGTCATCTGATAATGGATGGGAAGGAAGACTAAATATGTAGTGATTCTATGAAATAACGGAGGCATGATGGACATTCAGCTTTCAACTCAGGTTGCAAAAAGTACACTTAAAGCCGGCCTTGGGTCAACTATATCAAATCGTCTTAACTTCTTACATTTATTTAGATGATGTCAATTGTCATCTCTGTAACTAAGTTACTTCTTTCTCAATTTCTGTTTGAAAAATTGATAAGTGAAAATGTCAATACAATAAGAATGAAATGTGTCCGATATTAAGCTTGTCATGCTTTCAAAATAACTGATATTTGGTTCTTTGTTTCATAATTCTATGTTTGAAAATTAGTTGATTGGTAGATTATGAAACTTGTTAGTGTTTCACCATTTCACCAGGAACACAAGGTGACATATGTTAAATATTAGTGTAAGTCCTTGACTTGCAACCAGTCCTAAGTCCTTGACTTATGATCGACTGCAAGTCCTTGACTTATGATTGACAGACGGCTCCTGCTGAGCCGTGCCTGATTGGCTAAGGCACGGCTGGCAGAGCGTGGGCTGTTTTCACCTTTCCTATTGGTCGCCTTGCTTGACAGCTCGCGTATAAATAGCTGTCAAGCAGGGCAAGGTGCTGAATCTGTAAATACTGCAGTTGTCTGTTAGCTGTTCTGTTGAAATAAAGCTGTTCTACTTACCTCAACTGTTCCACATCTCTTCTATTGGCTCAGTCTTCAACAACATACATTAGCTCTATTCTACCTCTGTCCCAGAAACAACCCTGCGAAGTTAGTTGAGCTTAGATTAGAGAAAGAGAAAAGTGAATTTTGTGTTTGAGTAGAAACTAAAGTCCAAGTCCCATAGCTTAACTGCAGGTAATTCTTGTTTAATGAAAACTCACTCAGTGACTGTTCAAAGTTATGATGGCAACAAACAAGGAGATTTCTTACTGATCTCTATAGTTGTGGCCATCACAATATCCCCATGATCATATGATCACAATTTAGGTGCTGGGCAACTGTCTTGAAATTCAGACTCTTGCAGCATCCCATCGTCATGTGCAACCTTCACTGTTTGCTCCCAACAGGCAAAGTCAGTAGGAAAATAGACAGGTGGTTGCAAATGGTGAACATGTGACACTTGCCTAACAACTGCACAGGATGTGACACTGTGCCTAAGAACTGCCGAACAACTGCATTATTACATGTAATAATGTAAACCGGAATTGCCACAATGGTTGTTGTAAGTTGGTGGATATGGTCACTTGACATCATACTTTTCATAGCCATAGCAACAGAATTGCTAGCACCAATTACTTTACTTAAGTGAGAGTTACGTGTACTCAAGAATCTTGTTTGTATTCCTAAAATCCGATATAACAGTGTTCACTGAAAATAACTTTTTCTGGGAAATGGAAATATTTTTCTTTGTTTTCTCTTTTATACATATGATAAACTTTATCTCTTCAGAAGCTACACTACTATTACATTTATTATTGTATCATCTTTAATATGACAGTAATGAAAATCTATTCCGGCAGATTCTCCATTAACTCAAATTCAATTAGCAAACAACTGTTTATTAAAACTATTTTCAGCCTGTAAGGCTTAATGATATCCTTCATCAAAAACCTTAATCTTGTAAGTTATTGCTCAAAACAGTTTACATATATTAGTATAATAAACTGCAAGCAGTCAATTGATGAATACCTGTTTGCTCATGTAATAATGTAACAAGAACATTTAGATACTGTGTACTAACATTATGGTCCAATAATTGTGATGGAACCCCGCTGACTGAAAAATCAAGAAGAATGAAACTGACACACATTTAGCAAAGCCAGCAGGATAATACTAACAAAGTAATGGATTTGCATCAGCAGAAACTAAATTCAGTAATGAACTCAGTATAGGTAATCTGCAATCAAGTTTGAAGTAGTTTAGCTTGAGTTTGTATCGATTTTTTGCCTATGTATTATTGTGGTTGAAGCCGAAGAAGTCATTGACAGGCAAGATGTTGTAGCAGACAATTTTCTGTACTATGCGTAGATTGAACCACATACCATGACATACAAATTCACAGTTCTTACAACTGGGGAGGTATTGTAAACAGCTTTGTAAAAAAAAACGATTAAAGCAAAGACTAAGAAACTGTTGAGTAGACTGATCCCGTGGAACTTCTCCTGATTAAAGAAAGATTGGAGATCACTTACAAATGCTCCATAGTGGCTACTGTACATGAAGAGACCACAAAACAGCAGTTTTCCATGAGTTTGACCACTGGAAGACAACGGAATTAACCATCTTGCTCAAAGAGACTTTTAAAGGGCACTAAGCTCCCAAATCGCTCCCAAATTGTCATTTCTAATCACTTTTGGAAATGGCTCATTAATTGTTGTAAGTTATTGTCAACTGCATATATATTATATTAAGTGCGGGAAATGTAACCAGATACCAGGCTCATATAATCACATATGATGGACATGCCCAAAAGCATACATATATATAATTTATATATATATATATATATATATATATATATATATATATATATATATATATATATATATATATATATATATATATATATATATATATATATATATATATATAATTTATCAGCACAAATATATATTGGAGAAAAATACACATATGGTTAGAAAAAATAGTAAAGCAACATATAGATTTAAATCCAGAAATATTTTTGTTGGGTATTTTACCAGAGAAATACAATTAAGGGAATACAGATCTAATTTTACATGTATTAACAGCAGCCAGAGTTGTGTTTGCACAACAATGGAAAAATTAAGAGATTCCTACAGATGAAATTGTAATTAAAAAAATATTAGAATGTGCAGAAATAAATAGTTTAACGCTTAAAATTAAGGCGAAAGAAGAAACTGAATATTTGTAACATGGGATTTGTTTTATCAATGGCTAATCAGTAGAAACAGAAGTTAGAAACCTAAAAGTATAAGAGAAGGATCAATTACAATGAAGATTTATTAAAATGTATAAGTAAATATTACTATTATCATATGATCATTTCTGATGTTAAGAATATTATTTTTACTATTACCAATACTATATCTCAAACTCAATTGTACTCAGACAGCACACTGTTTATACAGATATTGAATTTCTATGTTTTACATTGCAAAAATAAAAATATATACAAAAAATATTGTAAGCTATTACAGACTTGCAGAATGACAAGTTTGAAAATATCAGATAAATATTAGAATATTGAAACTTTTACAAAACGTTTTTGTAATTAAGTTTAAAGTACAAACAACATCTAATGGGAGATAGATCCTTAGTTTTATAAACAAAACATAACATACTTTAGGTAAGCAATTTCATGATTTTAAATATCGGATGCTAGAGGGGACTAAAGGTTTTAAGTAGACAATAGATATATAGGCCTGTAAGAAGGTGCAAAATGTTATGACAAGAAAAATACTGAAACAAACTTTTGAAAAATAGAGTATAAAATTAGTAGCCACAATATCAACAATATAAGTAATAATAATATCTGCTTCTGTGGATAGATTATGTTGAAAGGATATTATTGAAGAAATGGCAGATGTAGAACAAATTTCATCTGACACGATAGAGATGGTATTGAAAGTGGATTTACAACTGACAGGCCAAGAGAATGGCTTAGAAAAAGATTTTTCAGTGGATCTACAAAAGAACCTGGCTGAGGTTTTAAAAAATTAAATGACAATGACAAACCAAGAAAGTGACCTGGATATATTTTTTTTTCTCCTTAGGGATTTACAAAAGAGGCTTGTTAAAGCTTGAAGAACCCTGTGTGAGAGGACAAAGAAGAAATGAAGAAAAATAAAGTCTTATGACAAACTAAAGATTATGACTGCAAGGGTTTATTTGATCAAGGTTAAAAAGAGACACACTAATAGTTTTGGTTAAACTTTATGGAATTTCTGTTGATACCAAGTTGAAAAATGAAATTTCGATTTGTTATATTCTTTTATTTTCTTTTTCTTCTCCCACTCTTTATGTTTTCTTTTTTCCCAATATACTTTTTGCTCCTCTTTTTTTCCATGTACTTTTTACTCCTCTCTTGTCACTTTCTTTAAGTTCAGTTTGTATACTTTGTAAAATCAAAATCCTTAAAAATGCACATTACTTGCTATTGCACTCTTAGTGTTGATTTCTCTATAACAGAAACATAGATAAGGAAATTTAAAATATTGTTTTGGTTCCTTTTTTATTCAGTTGCCATGCAGCAGGAAGTTCAGATGGAATTGCACATAAGAAAATAAGTATATAAAGAACTGATAAAGTGCCTAGCACCCAAAGAGGAAAAAAAGAAATGAATCTATCAGTTTTAGTTTCAAGTTCCTCATGGCTTATGACTAGTTCAGTGTTTCTCAACGTTGGCAACTTGAAGATGTCAGGACTTCAACTCCCAGAATTCCCCAGCCAGCATTCGCATTCGCTGGCTGGGGAATTCTGGGAGTTGAAGTCCAGACATCTTCAAGTTGCCAATGTTGAGAAACACTGGACTAGTTGTTAATACTCTGAAATTTGTTTTTATGTATTTATTTATTTTTACATTTTTATTCCCTTTTTCATATATGAGATGGCAAACATAGCAATACTCTCTCCTATTTTTTCCCCCATAACAATTACTCTGTGACATAGATTGGGCTGAGAGAGACTGGCCCAAAGTCAGCCAACCAGCTTTCATGCCTTATTTAATATATTGTTACACATCATTTTAGGAATATTTTCTTACCTTTTTTTAAAAAAGATAACAAACTGTAAGGCAAAATTCAGTTTTTAAAGGAAACATTTTAACTTTCTGCTACTCTAACAACTAAAACTAAAAACCCAATCCATGCCAGAAACTATACTTGATGTGATGTTAATTATAGTCTTGTATATGTCTTTCCAATGGCTGTATTTCCTTAATAAAGCAGTTTCTTGAGAAGTTGTAAATGAGAAGAGTCTTTTCTAAGCTGGAATCCTTACTCATCAGTCCCTAAAGCTTGTTATTGAGTGGCGAGGAAGAATTTTGAGAATGCATATGCAATTCAGTACATCATGTAGAGTTTCACAAGGGTTCATAATTAAGCACACAGCCTGATATATAAAGCATTACAGACGTGATTCTTGAATTCTTGAAGTCCAGATATTCCCTGAAGGACTTTGCGAGGCTCTTTTTTTTAATAAAGATTTTTATTTTATTTTTGAATAAACACAGACAAAACACAGACACAAAAAACCCCACGAAACCATCTTCCATTACAAATTGTAGAAAGTGTGTCGATTGGTTACAAAAACTTCCATTCATCCCTTCCACAATCATCACTTACAATTCATATCAAATCATATATTTTAAATCAAGTATATTTATATATATTACTATCATCATACCTCAACCTTCATTTAACTATAATTGTTTTTACATCCTTTTATATAATATAAAATTTTCCAAATTTAAAGCAAGACCATATAATGGCATTCCATTAGCTCTTCCCAATATCATCCAGTAACATTACATCTTATAACATGTTCTATATAAAAATTGGTTATATTTAATAACAGAGTTTCTAAACTTCCTTTCGTAGTCACCATTTGCAGTTTATATCAAATATCGGCATATCTTAAAGATCACTCAAATGAGAGATATAAACGAGACTGGAAAAAATGGATTGACTATATACAAAATAAATACGGGACCAAGAAATTCCAGTTAGCCTATGCTTAAGATCAGAAATGATTTAAATTGTTTAAAGTTAGTTCAGCAAGAAGAAGCTAAGCTCAATGTAGAATGTCATTAATTTCTTTATTTCTTTTTCTTTTTTTCAATAGATTTTAGACTGTGTTTGTTAAAAATCCATACCGTGCACAGGTTCTGGGAAGCCGGGGGGGGGGGGAAGGAGGGGAGGGTAGGGGGGTGGAGGGAGGGAGGGGCACAAAGACAAAAAAATTGTACTTCAATGTTTTAATGATTGACGAATGATGAATTATTTATGTTTTAAAAGAAATAAAACCTTTGAAAATTTGTATATCAAATTTCCTCTTATCAAACCAATGTATGTATGTATGTATGTATGTATGTATGTATGTATGTATGTATGTATGTATGTATGTATTTAGTGTCACAACCCCTGGTATGCCCAAATATGGAGGAAGCCTACTGCTTCCTTTCTCTGTCTATCGCCTCGTCACAAGAGACCATCCAGACAGAAACCCAATATTTCTACTGTTACCTTTGTTACATTTGTGTTGCATTTGTGCTGATAAATAAATAAAGGGAGACTAGTATAGATCTATTTCAAGCTATTTAGCTCTCATCAGCTAGCCATACCCTTACTGGGATTCGAACCTGGGCTGTATTACATATTAGGCAGATGTGTTAACCACTAAGCCACAAGGTTCTCCTCCTTTATCAGCTGAGCCAGGGAAATAGGTATGTATTTAGTGTCACAACCCCTGGTATGCCCAAATATGGGAGGAAGCCTACTGCTTCCTTTGTCTGTCTATTGGCTCATCACAAGAGACCATCCAGACAGAAACCCAATATTTTTACTGTTGCCTTTGTTACATTGTCATTGTCAATTAATTATTTAACTATCCATTATCATTTCATTTTATATATAATGCTCTAAATTTAACTAAATTTGACTTAATTATATTACATCTTTACAACGTGTTCTAATTAAAAATTGGTTATATTGAATAACTTCCTTTCGTCACCATTTGCAATTTATATCAAATTTCCTCTTATCAAACACACACACACACACATACGCATATATATATATATATATATATATATATATATATATATATATATATATATATATATATATATATATATATATATATATATATATATAATGTATATGTGCATTATTATCATATCAATCAATTATTTAAATGTATCCATTATCACTTCATTTTATATATGATGCTCTAAATTTAACTAAATTGACTTAATTTTTTATTATAAGCTTTTGTTACATCAACCTGTCTCTTTCCAGGAATAGTGTAGTCCTATGTCTCTTGCCATTTGTGGCATTAGTATTCTGGTTATTTCCTTAGTAGGTTTTGTATGGACTTCTCTTCACAACTTATTGCGTATTGCATATCTTGTATAAGTTCAAAACCCTCCATTTGTTTCTTCGATCAGCTTATCTTTGGTTATCTCTAGTGCTTCTGACAAAGTTTTTCTCCTTAGTTCCATCAATTCTTCTCTCTTTTCTTCTTCTATACTTTGAGATCTGGGGTAGAACTCCAGTCCATCTATCTCACCTTTCCATATTCCATTCTTTCCATTTCCAACCATGCTCAGTTCACTGTCAGTATCAACAATTTTCTTGTCTCTTTGTTTATTTTTTCCTTCAGTTTTTAGAACTCTGAACTCCACTTTCTTCATTTGATGAACATCCTCAATTTTTCCATCAAATTTTGCTGTTCTAAAATCTATGTTCTCCAATCTCTTCTCAATTCTCTCTGGTACTTCTAATAATTTTTGAATTTCAAACATAATTTTTTGCAATGTTAAAGTTTCTTTTTCATGGTGCACCATTCTTCCAACTTGTAAACACTGCCACTCTGGCATTCAAAACTTTTTATTAAATTTAAAACAAGTTCATTTATAATCTTTCAAGACAAGGCTTTGTTTTCACTCCAGCTGCCAATGAAGCTCCTTTCTCTTTCCGTTTTCCTCCCATTCTGGAGCTGTCCAAACTTCAGCAGCTTCAATGGCTGCGCTTCTGTTGCCAGCAAAAAAGGATTCTCCTGGATCAATCAGGGACTTTGTGGTGTCACTGAGATCAGCAGGACATACCGTATTTTCACGACTATAAGCTGCACTGAAAATCCTAAAATTTGATAAAAAACCGGCAGTGCGGCTTATAACCCGGTGCGCTTTATATATGGAAAAAGATCGAAAATCTCTCCCTCCCGATTTGACGCTCAAACTTGAAGCACGAGGACGGCTGGGCTGAGCGCCCGTTTCCGACCCCCCCCCCCCCCGCTTGGTAGGAAGTCCAGATCGAAAGCCAAGCCTGCAGCTGGCTGGCTGGCTGGCTGGCCAGACTACCAGCCCCAGCAGCAGCCCCCAGCCAGTTGGGGTAGAGGAATACAAGCCCCATTAGCCCCAGCCCAGGCTTTCCCTCCACCCCTGCATTAACGCGTCATTCAACCGACCCATTTTCCCCCCGGGTTTTATTTGCCAGCGGAGCCCACCCACCAGACAGACCCTCGCCCCGTTTTCTCCCCCCACCCCACCCAATCCGGGTTAGAGGCGTCATGCAAACGCGTCTCTCGAGACGCCCCTCCTCCAATTCGGGTTCAAAGCATCGCGCGGATGCGGGAAGCCTCCTGCTTTCTCTATTCTTCCTCTTTCTCCCTCCCTCTTTCTCTTTCTCTCTTTTCCTCTCTGCCGTCTTTCCCGGACTGGGTCTGCTGGTGGGGGGGAGGGCTGGGAGGGGCTGATGGATCCGGTGGTACCTGCCTGAAAAGAGATAGAAGGGGGGGGACGCAAGCTTGGAAGCCACCAGACCTTAGTTGATTAGGAGCGGCAGGATTCCCCCCCTGCCGCGCCCCCCACCTCTGTATTGCAGAAGGGACGAACGGTGCCCCCCCCTTATTATTTTTTTACCAAGCTCTCAGGGTGGAGCGGCGAACGAGGCAGCCCGTAAGAACATCTTCGGAGCCAGAAATCCGGTTGCTGTGCCAGCCGACATTGGCCGTGGTCTCTCTCTCTCTCTCTCCCTCCCTCAAGCTTCTACGCCCCGCCGCTTGATCGTTCTTGCTTTGTAAGCAAAACGGTGAGGGGGGAGCAGAACAAAAGGAGAGCCAGAGAGAGATGATGGGGGGAGAGAAAGAAAGAGAGAGAGAGAAGAGAAGAGATCAGCTCCTTTATAAAGACTGGATTGCCTTCCGCGCGGACGACGCTGTGCTCCAGGGGGCTGTTGCTCACTTTCTGCCAGCTCTCCCGGATCAGCTTCTGATACACGCTGGAAAGTCCGTCACGCTCCATTTTTCTCCCAGAGCTAAGTGCCAAAGGGGAGCAGAAGCGCCATTTCGGGAGAAAGCTCCGCTCCCCGCTCAAAGGCTTGGGCTGCCCCCGGAGGAACAGGTGGCCTGGATCCGGATCCCCGAGCAAATAATAAATAAATCCACACGCGGGGCTCGACGGAGCTTTGAAAGCTGCTTTCTCACCTGAAGCTTCCCACGGCTTGGCTCCTTTTTTTTTTTTTTTAGGGCACCCCTCCGTTGGGAGGAGGAGGAGGAAAGGCTCCAACTCTGCCCAAAGAAGGAGCCCGAGCGCTCCGGGGAAACATGGCAAGCCAGCCCTTCAAAGTCATGCCGGCACTTTAGCGTGAATGTTGCAAAAAAAAAACATGCGGCTTATAACCCGGTGCGCTTTATATATGAAAAAAGTTTGAAAAATTAACGTTAACTGATACTGCGGCTTATAACCCGGTGCGGCTTATAGTCGTGAAAATACGGTACTCTTCCCTATCACCATCTCTTCGGGATGATTTAGGTCCAAAAGGACTGTCCAGTGGCAAAAGTATCGACTTCAATCTTGGAGCTCTAAGATCTCATGCCATGTCATTGAGACATCAGCTCCTCCTGTCCTAGACTGCGAGGCTCTTTGATATCTTCCAGAACCAGAAATAACACTTACTGAAGGAGGACTCTTCCTCTTTGGCCAGATTTTTTTTTTTAAATAGTCATTAAAATCTCCCATTTAATTGTAACCAGGCTTGGCTTTATTGTACCTTTTTATCATCCAGAATCAGGATGATTCTGATGGGCAGAACACAGTTGGTCATATTTGTTGTACTACCTGCTTTTTCATGGGTGGTAGTGATGGTCGTGGTTAAGATATTATTCCCTTTACAAGCAATGCAAAGAAATGCAGTTTTAAGATCTTAACTATATATCATGGCTTCCATTTTCCTCCTTGTAGAAACCCATCTAATATCAGGGGACTCCTGATTTTGTATTTATCCTATGAGGTTGGAGAGCTCCTTCTAAAATTAGAGGGTGAACTCCAATCTGTCATGAAGCTCCTGGGCTATTTTTCCATAGGAATACATTTTTAATTGGATTCTGAATCAGCCAAGAACATATAATATCATTTAAACATTCCAGGCAGCATCCAATAATTCAGAAATAAACTGTCAGTGCTAGGAAGAGGAGGATATTCAAAATAAGCTGTTTATGACAAATTAAAAATGAAATATTATTTATCTTTTGTACATGGCATTATGTTGAGTGAATTTATTGTGTTGTTGTTGGCTTGTCCATTAAAAACTCACCAGAAATGCATCATTTTAAATTGCAGACATTTAAGCAACACGGAAGGCAGTTAACTTCATTGCCAACCCCTTAAAGTATTCTTAAATGAGCTCTAAATGTCCTATAAAGTAATGCCTAAGATTTATTCACTTCTCTTGATTAGCCTTAAGCAAGATAAAAATGTTACAACAGCTCACTGTAGCAGAACAGTTCGTTGCTCTATGTAGAATTGGCAATTTTTTTAGCAACGTTGGCTTCCAAGCAGAGTTAGAAAAATCTGCCAGTGTCCAAAGTTACTTCATAGATTTCAGTTTTATGTAAAACACATTTATTATGTGGAAGTGGATGCACATTATTTAGCCCAGTTGCAGAATATCTACTTTATTTGGTGGTGGTTGTTTTTTTTCCCCAAAATTCAACTAGCACTTTATTTACAGTTGGAAAAAAAACATATTAGTGACATATTGTGAATATTAACTATGTATTAATAACAGAATAAGTAAGAATTGGAAGAGATGTTGGAAGTCTTATAGTCCAACCCCCTGCTCAAGCAGGAGATCCTATACTGTTCCAGACAAATAGCTATTCAATATTTTCTTTAAAACCTCCAATGATGGAGCATTCACAACTTCTGGAAGCAAGCCATGTCACTTTTTAATTGTTTTCACTGTCAGAAAATTTTAACTTTATAATATTAATTTACAAACATATTAACTTCTGTTTGTTGTACATCCACTCTTGAGTTACACTGAGCAATTATTTAGACTTTTAGTTTGTATACTGTTAACATAAATGTCTTATTCTGCATCTTTCTTTTACTCCTCCTTCTGTCTTTCTCTCTCCCCCTCTCCCACACACACCTGTTATTTCAATTGAAAATTAAAATGGTGCCAGAGCAGTAGCTGCCTTGCTTCCCCCTCCTGATATTTTATTTGTGTTGCCCATTTTTATAAACAGCCTGGCTACACATCTTAATTTTCATCTAGCTTCAGTTCACCTATTATTCAATAGTATTATCTGCTGAAAACAGGCTGGAGTAAGAACTATTAATTCTGTTGGAAATAACTTTTACATAATAATTGGTTCCTGCTTAAACACATCAAATTATCATAGTGAGCAAATGTTATTTAAGACTCATTTCCAAAAATGACCAAACTTTAAGGCAAGATCATTTTATAATAGATGAAATAATGGTCTGGATAAGCTAAGCTTTTCACACTATAAATGTTACAAAAGGTGTTGAGGTTCTATGCATAGATTGGTTTTGCTATGAACTAAATGCTGCTTTTTGTTTTTCTTTTAAAGACCTTTCTATTTAATTTGTGTGAATTTCCCTATATTTTTCTTCTGAGCCCAAATCTGAACATAAATAAATTAATGTTGTACTTCAACTTTCTTCTGATTTTTTTGCCCATACCTATTTCATTTGCTAGGAAAAAAGAAATCAAGTGAACCAAATTGGAGGAGGAGGAGGAGGAGAAGGAGAAGGAGAAGGAGAAGGAGAAGGAGAAGGAGAAGGAGAAGGAGAAGGAGAAGGAGAAGAAGAAGAAGAAGAATCTTTTCTGACTTCCCATATTCAGTTACAGCCACAGTTTCTTCCATTGGCTTGTTTGGATCAACAAACTCAAGTAGTAAAGAGAGACACATAATAGAAAGCTGAATTTATAAAATGGTACACTTAGGGACTGAAGTAAAGTTGCAGGCAATTGAGTTTCCATGGACATGTCTCTGAAGCTTTTTTGGCAAGAACAGAGCAATGATTTCTTCTCACTGTCTAACTTACAGCCTTGCATGTCTCCCATGTTTCTCATACACGTATTAACTAAGCCAAATCTTGCTTAGCTTCTAAGCACAGACTAGGTTGGACAGCTGCTGTCATTTGTTTTCACATGATATAAAAATATATGAAGTTTTTATCCACGAAACTGATCTTGAAGGACTAGTAGAAAAGCAATGACAGAACATTTACCAAATGTTGTTTCTTTAATTCAAATAATTCCCTACCACTTCTGTATTTTTGTTTTGTTTGAAAAAAGACTTCCTATTATACTCTCCCCAAAGTATTACAAACACAATGAGCAGTAATCTACATTTACATGCTGCAAGTCCATTTTGGCTCCAAGCTAATTAAAATCAAATCAAAGTGGTTTCTGGTTGGGAAACTCAGCATGTGAAT